>NW_015164368.1:6591-13998 GCF_001447785.1 Gekko japonicus | reverse complement strand
TGCAAGTGGAGGAGTGGGGAATCAAATATCCCAATATACCAAAAAATAATAGTTTCTAGGAAGAGTTCAGACTTGATTTGATTTGAAACCCATTTATTTGTCTTTTGGGCAGTTCATGGTATCTGACATACTTCTTATATCATGAGCTACAGCTTTTGTACCACTCATAGAGCAACTAGATGAGATGCTGGAAATATGCAGTGAGGTCTCCTGGCTCTTTAAACTTCAACTCATAGCCGGGTTCATAGGGGTCTTCTCTTTTCCCCAGTGGGCTACACTGAGCCAGTAAGAAACACACAGATTCTGTACCTTACCTGAAATTAATTAAACGGTTTAATGGGGCATGGTGTTCACCATGCTGTGAACTAAACCAAAACACAAAATGAAGAGGAAAAGTCATCTGGGGTCTCTCCTTATCTCGGTGTGAACCGGATCGGGACCATAGGAGACCAAAAGTCTTCCACCCTGTTCCCCTGTAACCTTTGCCTCCGCCAGGCCGCAGCACTTTGGCGCGGGGAGCTGGGGGCGGGGCTTGCCACCGCCACCATTTGCACCTGCCCCTGGTCTGCCGGAGCAGTGCTCCAGCGTGCTCCAGCCCAAAAGACCCCTGCTTATGAAGTTGCCCTCCTGGGCTGTCCCGGTCTGCTACTCTTTTCAAAAACGCCCTCCCTTTACATATGTATGGAAGCCCCATCAAGTCACCGACTACTTATGTTGACCCCAGCCAGTGGCTTTCAAAGCAAGCGAGAAGCAGAGGTAGCTTGCCATTGGGTCCCTCTGCAGAGTCTTCCTTGGTGGTCTCCAGGCCCGTAGCCACGGTGGTGTAAAACGGGATGGTGCCCCACCGATCCTTTCTCATGCCCCTCCAATCAGCATTACAGGCTGGTGTGCAATCCGTCACACCTCTTTCGGGTGTAAATATTCTTTGCAAAAAAAGGAAGGAGTTGCTTTCTGGCTACGGGCCTGGTCTCCCATCCAAGTATTGACCCTGCTTAGCTACCAAGATCTGACCGAATTGGGCTGTGCCACGCTGTCTTCCCTCCCCCCTGTAACCTTTGCCCACCATAAATCAGCCCCCTAGAAATGCTACAGCCTCTCCTACCATACTAGGGCCCCTTTTCGCCACTGAGAGCAGGACCAGCCTACAGGTGGTGAGCAATGGATTTCACAAGCCAAGTTGGAAACCAAGGAAGTGTATTATACTTGCATTACATTATCCCAGTGTGTACCTACGCATAGCATTCAAACACCACGTAGGGATGCCATAACTTACACCAGGGCTCTTTTTGTAGAAAAAGCCCAGCAGAAACTCATTAGCATAATAGGGCACACCCAACAGCAGGAACTCATTAGCCTATTAGGCCACACCCCTGACAGCACAGCACATTAACATATTAGGCTACACCCCCATGTTACCAGAAGTGTGGTCATCCAGCCACACCCACCTTTTGCTTCTTATTCTGTTTACCTTGCTTGTTGTCAAAACCCAGGACTTTTTTGTAGCAGGAACTCCTTTGCATGTTAGGCCACACACCCCTAATGTAGCCAATCCTCATGAGTTTTTGCTGTTGGGTGTGCCCTATTATGCTAATGAGTTCCTGCTGGGCGTGGCCAACTCAGGAGCCATCCGGAACTCTGTTCCTGTGCGTTCCTGCCCAAAAATAGCCCTGACTTACACCAAACAGGAGCAACAGGCAAACATACCATGTTTGACAGCCCCGATCACCTGTGAGCTGAACTTCCGATCTTCAGAGCCAGTTTGGTGTAGTCATTAGGGGTGCTGACTCTGATCTGGAGGACCGGGTTTGATTTCTCCACTCTTCCACATGTAGCCAGCTGGGTGACCTTGGGCCAGTCACAGTTCTCTCAGAGCTGTTCTTTCAAGAGCAGCTCTCAACAGAACTCTCTCAGCCCCACCTACCTCACAGGTAGTGTTCTCTCTAAGCTGAGTTAGTGTGAGCTAGCTCACAGTTTTTTAGCCTCCGGCTCACACATTTGTGTCATAGCTCAGGAAGGAGGGCTCCAGAGCAAACTAATTTATGCAGCAGCCAAATCGCTCGCTCACAACTTTAATGCCAGTAGCGCACAGAGTAGAATTTTTGCTCACAATATTCCACAGCTTAGTGGGAACATTGGCTCTGAATCTCCAAGTGAAGGGCAAGGTATAAATCCAAGTTCTCCTCCTCCTCCTCCTCCCCCTTCCCCTTTTGTATTTATGGAAAAAATGTATATGCTTTCTCCCAGAACCTTGCTTGAGGCAGCTCATGAGTAAAAACAATACCATAAATAATTAAAAATATATATTATCAATATTAAAAACAGGCCCTTGATATCAAGCCTCAAAAACAGCAACAAAACATAAAAGCCATAGTTCAAGATGGGTATCCCTGTTAGTCTGTCTGTAGCAATAGAAAAGAGCAAGGGTCCAGTAGAGCCTTAAAGTCTCACAAAATATGCGGCAGGGAAGGAGCTTTTGTGATCTGTAAAACATCCTAAAACAATTTATTTATTTTATTGTTTATTTATTTTTGGATTTATATCCCACCCTCCCCGAAGGTTCAGGGCGACTAACAATGGGGCACATGTGCCAGAATTAAAACAAAACAGTCTAAAACAATACAATACAACAAAGTGTCAGTGCAAGATGAGGTAGATCTTGGTCGAATTGCACTGATCCCGCAACTTGTCATCCCTTCTCCTTCTAGGGTCACCTCGCACCCAGATAGAACCACATATTGGTGGTAGTGGAACGATGCTGCATACCTATCGGTGGTGGAATTATAGTGGCGGTGGCTCCTACTCAAAAGCCTGGTGGAAGAGCTCCGTCTTACAGGCCCTGCGGAACTGAGAAAGGTCCCGCAGGGCCCGGATCTCCTCCGGGAGCTCCTTCCACCAGGTAGGAGCTGCCACCGAAAATGCCCTGGCTCTAGTAACAGCAAAATTCACATCCCTGGGGCCTGGAATTTCCAGGAGATGTTGACTCCCCAACCGAAGTGCCCTTGGGGGAACGTATGGGGAAAGGTGGTCCCTTAGGTAATTGAATAATCTTTTTTAAAAAGTTCCTAAAACAGGCCAATAATAGACTATAAAGGCCATGAAAATGTCATAAAACAATTGAATTGCCTTTTTAAAAATCATAAATGGGACCAGGAAAAGACTATAAAATCATAAAATAATTAAGTCGCCCTCAATAAATCCATAAAATAAGCCACAAGCAGACCATAAAGACCATTAAAAATCATAAAATGATCGACTATCTTAAAAAAAAAATGTCAGGAGCTGACCATAAAAGTCATAAATACAACATGAAATGATTTATATCCTAACATAAGTTCATAAAATGAGCCAGGAACACACCATAAAAAGTGCTAAGAGTAGCAAACTCCAGTACTTAAATACGTGGGTAAAAAGATAAACAGGCATCTAAAAACTGTAAAGTGATCCTCAAGGAAGAGAACCTTCATAAGAACATGAGAAGCCATGTTGGGTCAGGCCAATGGCCCATCTATTCCAACACTCTGTGTCACACAGTGGCCAAAACCCAGGTGCCATCAGGAGGTCCACCACTGGGGCTAGAACTCCAGAAGCCCTCCCACTGATGCCCCCCAAGCACCAAGAATACAGAGCATCACTGCCCCAGACATACTGTTCTTCATGTTGTTGTTCAGTCTCACAGTCAAGTCTGACTCTTCGCGTCCCCATGGACCACATCATGCCAGGCCCTCCTGTCTTCTGTTGTGCTCCAGAGTTTATTTAATTTTATGTTCGTTGCACCGATAACACTGTCTAACCATCTCATCCTTTGACGTCCCCGTCTTCTTTGACCTTCAATCTTTCCCAGCATCAGGGTCTTCTCCAGGGAGTGCTCCCTTCTCATTTGGTGGCCAAAGTATCTGAGCTTCAGCTTCAGTATCTGGCCATCCAGGGAACAGTCAGGGTTGATTTATTTGAGTATTGACTGATTTGATCTCCTTGCAGTCCAAGGGACTCTCAAGAGTCTTCTCCAGCACCATAATTCAAAAGAATCTATTCTTCGGTGCTCGGCCTTCCTTATGGTCCAACTCTAGCAGCCGTACATTGCTACTGGGAATACTATTGCTTTGACCATATGGACTTTTGTTGGCAAGGTGATGTCTCTACTTTTTTTAATGCTGTCTAGGTTTGCCATCGCTTTCCTCCCAAGGAGCAGGCGTCTTTTAATTTCATGGCTGCAGTCACCGTCTGCAGTGATCTTGGATCCCAGGAACATGAAGTCTGTCACTGCTTCCACGAATTCCCCTTCTATTTGCCAAGGAGTGATGGGGCCGGATGCCATGATCTTAGTTTTTTTGATGTTGAGTTTCAACTGTTGTTTGTTAATAGCCACTGATGGACCCCTGTTCCATATGTTTGTCCAATCCCCTCTTGAAGCTATGCTTGTAGCCGCTGCCACTTCCTGTGGCAGTGAATTCCAACGTTGAGGTGCCAACACTGTCTCCGCTTGTCCACTGCCTAACTTAGGAAGGAAGCCCCCAGACAGCCTCTGCTCTCAGATCTTATTTAGTTGTGCTTGCCGTGTGCAGGAGTCTGAGAGCAATTTGAAATGGTGTCGTTTTATGAGGACAGTAACGGGTGAAGTCTTTTACTACTCGATAGAAATGGAAATGCCAGGAGTTCAAATGGGGACTTTACAGACTCGAAGCATATGTTCTATGACTAAACGGTGGGCCCGACCCTGAAAGCGTAGATCCCGTTGCCAGGATGAGTGAGCCATTTGACCCCATGCCCACATTTGCATGCTTTAAGGATGAGCCAGTGTGACAATTTCGTTTTTGTCTCTTTTTAACATTTCATCTGCTGTCCTCAGTTTCAGTGCGCCTCATTTCCATCACCCCTGTTGACAATGATTTTATTTATTTGATGCTGTTTCTACATCGCGCACCATTGCTGCCTAGTTTCTATGCAACTGAGGCACAAATAAAGTTGAAGAACAGGAACAATTCAAAGTGAGGAAAGAGAGAGTGATGCGGGAATAAAGATTCAAAGGGTTCGATCCTCACAGGAGGACAATGAAATCAAAATGAGAGAAGAGAGAAGAGATTGGATTTATACCCTGTCCTTCACTCAGAGACTCAGAGCGGGTTACAAAGCCCTTTCCCTTCCCCTCCCCACAACAGACACCCTGTGAGGTGGGTGGGGCTGAGGGAGCTCTTTCGAGGACTGCTCCTGAGACAACAGCTCTGACAGAACTATGGCTTGCCCATGGTCATCCAGCAGCTGCGAGTGGAGGAGTGGGGAATCTAACCCGGTTCTCCCAGATTAGAGTCCGTGCTCTTAACCACTGCACCAAACTGGCTGTGACTCATGGAAAGATAGGTTTGCCACATCCAGGTTGGGAAATTCCTGGTGATGTAAGGGTGGTAGGGTTTCCAGGTCCCCACTTTTCGCTAGTGGGGGCCTCCAGGCGCCTCTCCTGGATCTTCCTGTGTGCACGCTTTGCACATGCACTGCAATGACATCACCTGAAAGTGACGTCATTCCTCCAGGCACGTTGTGGGGGGACACTCTAGTATTTGGCCAAAAAGTCTATGGTTACCATAGAGTCTTTGGCCAAATTCTAGAGCGTCCCCCCCTTGTGATGTGCCCAGCATGATTAGGTAACCGCCGGGTGACGTCATAGCGCAGGACACATCAGGTGCGGCGGGGCTCTTTGGGGAGAGGCCAGGCTCTTTTTGTAGCAGGTACTCATTTGCATATTAAGCGACACACCCCTAATGTAGCCAATCCTCCAAGAGCTTACAGTAGCCCCTGTAAGCAGAGCTCTGTAAGCTCTTGGAGGATTGGCTGCATTAGGGGTGTGTGGCCTAATATGCAAAGGAGTACCAGCTACAAAAAGAGCCCTGCCCGGGCACACCCCACTAGCCAATTGGCCAGTGGTGGATTTGGGGGCCCGAAATTGGGGGAAATCCTGCCCCCATCAGGGGGAGGGCAACCAGTGTTCCCTCTAAGCTGAGTTCGTGTGAGCTAGCTCACAGCTTTTTAGCCTCCGGCTCACACATTTTTGTCTTGGCTCAGGAAGGGATGGCTCCAGAGCAAACTAATTTATGCAGGAGCCAAATGGCTCGCTCACAACTTTAATGTCAGTAGCTCACAAAGTAGAATTTTTCCTCACAAGACTCCACAGCTCAGAGGGAGCACTGATTGCAACCCTAGAGGGTGGAGGATGGAAAAGGCAGAGTTTGGTGAGGGGGGGACCTCAGGAAGGTATATTGTCCTAGAGTCTACTCTCCAAAGCAGCCATTTTCTCCAAGGGGATTGATCTCTGTTGTCCAGGCATCAGTGGTAATTCCTGGAGATGACCAGTCCCCAACTGGGGTTTAGTAACCCTACTGGTAGAGCATCTTCATGGTATGCAAAAAAATAATAAATATCCCAGGTTCAATCTTTGCTTTGGAGGGTCGACTCCATGGCATCATGCACTGCTCAGGGCTCCCTCCTCCCCAAACCCCGCCCTCCACAGGCTCCACCCCCAAATCTCCAGGAATTTCCCGGCCCAGAGCTGGCAACCCTACATACTAGTTCTGACCCCTTTTCCTCCCTCGCTCCTCTTTTCTCACAGGTTTCCACTTCCTCGTGCTGCAAATACTCAGTTCGGTGTAGCGGTTGGGAGCATAGACTCTAATCTGGGAGAACCGGGTCTGATTCCCCACTCCTCCACATGCAGTCAGCTGGGTGACCTTGGGCCAGTCACAGTTCTCTCAGAGCTGTTCTGGAAAGAGAGGTTCTCAAAAGAGCTCTCTCAGCCCTGCCTACCTCACAGGGTGTCTGTTGTGGTGAGGGGAAGGGGAAGGAGATTGTAGGCTGCGCTGAGACTCCTTCAGGTAGTGAAGGGCCGGGTATAAATCCAATCTCCTCCTCCTCCTTTGCTTCACCCCCCCTAGAACTTGTGGTCTCTGTTCCCCCTCTCTTCACTCCCTGACTGCATCTTCTTCCACTTTCTTCAAATGGCAAGAGCCATTTGAATTTGCTATGGCAACCCAAAATGTCACCCAAACTCTGGATTTATTTTGTAGTCTTGGCCATTGTTCCCTCTAAGCTGAGTTAGTGTGAGCTAGCTCACAGCTTTTTAGCCCCCGGCTCACGCATTTTTGTCTTAGCTCAGGAAGAATGGCTCCGGAGCACCCTGATTTCTGCAGTAGCCAAATTGCTTGCTCACAACTTTCATACCAGTAACTCACAAAGTAGGAGTTTTGCTCACAAAACTTCACAGCTTAGAGGGAACATTGTCACTGTAGATTAAGGTGGGCAGCTGCGTTGGTCTGAAGCAGTAAAACAAAGTTTGAGTCCAGCGGCACCTTTAAGACCAGCAATGTTTTATTCAAGGTGTGAGCTCTCGAGTGCAAAGCACACTTCATCAGACACTAGAAT
>NW_015164368.1:4598-5739 GCF_001447785.1 Gekko japonicus | reverse complement strand
CTCCTCCTCCTCCTCCTCTTCTTCTTCTTCTTCTTCTTCTTCTTCTTCTTCTTCTTCTTCTTCTTCTTCTTCTTCTTCTTCTTCTTCTTCTTCTTCTTCTTCCCAGAAGTTACAGGAGACTTGATGAGGGGCGGGGACCTCAGCGGGGTACAATGCCAGAGAGTATACCTACCAAAGCATCCACTTTCTCCAGGAGAATTGATCTCTGAAGCGGGGAGATGAGCTGTAATTCCGGGACGTCACCAGGCTCCACCTGGAGGTTGGCATCCCTATCCTCCCCACCATTTCTTAAAATGGCATTTGAGTCACACATAGACTTCGTTCAAATTGGGGTCAAGTGGGGAGGGGGAAGGGATGGAATCCTCCCATTTCTCCGAAGTTTCCCCTCTGAATACAGATACCCTGTCCCACATTACTATTTACCTTGGAAGGGGAAAGGACAGAGAAAGGATGAGGGCGTATGTGTATGTGTGTGTCCATTTTCCTTTCAGGTTTAATAGCCATGTGAGGAGAGCCGTTGGGATAGCCCAAACCAGGTAAATTACATGAAGCTGCCATATAGATACAGACCCTTGGTCCGTCAAGGTCCGTATTGTCTACTCAGACTAGCAGCGGCTCTCCAGGGTCTCAGGCTGAGGTCTTTCCCATCACCTACTGCCTGGTCCTTTTTAATTGGAGGTGCCGGGGATTGAACCTGGGACCTTCTGCATGCCAAGCAGAGGCTCTGCAACTGAGCCAGGGTCTCAGGTCAAGGTCTTAGCACATTAGGCCGCACCCCCATGTCGCCAGAAGTGTGGTCATCCAGCCACACCCACCTTTTGCTTCTTATTCTGTTTACCTTGTTTGTTGTCAAAACCCAGGGCCTTTTTTTGTAGCAGGAACTCCTTTGCATGTTAGGCCACACACCCCTAATGTAGCCAATCCGAATGAGTTTCTGCTGCTGGGTGTGGCCTATTATGCTAATGAGTTCCTGCTGGGCGTGGCCAACTTGGGAGCCAGCCGGAACTCCGTTCCTGTGCGTTCCTGCCCAAAAATAGCCCTGCCTGGTCCTATTAACTGGAGATGGCAGGGATTCAACCTGAGACCTTCTGCGTGCCAAGCAGACGCTCTGCCATTGAGCCATTGAGTTTATAGAGAGTAG
>NW_015164368.1:0-3454 GCF_001447785.1 Gekko japonicus | reverse complement strand
TCAGCAGGAGGAAACTCAAGGTGGTACAAAAATAAGGACTGTCATTGTTTTGGAAAGAAGAAGAAGATGAAGAAGACGAAGACAAAGATGAAGAGGAGGAGGAGGAGGAGATTGGATTTATACCTCGCCCTTCACTCAGTGCCTCAGAGTGGCTTACAACCTCCTTTCCCTCCCCCTCCCCACAACAGACACCCTGTGAGGTCGGTGGGGCTGAGAGAGCTCTGAGAATACTGCTCTTTCAAGAACAGCTCTGACAGAACTGTGGCTTGCCCAAGGTCATCCGGCAGCTGCAAGTGGAGGAGTGGGGAATCAAACCCGGTTCTCCCAGATTAGAGTCTGCCACTTAACCACTACACCAAACTGGCTCCTCCCCTCCCCAAAAAGAGGGATTTTTTAAAAAAACACACATGGAATATGGGAAATTCAGCAGCATCCCTAATTCCAAATCAAGGAATTATGAACAGAATTTGGATTGCTGTCTCTGTTAATTCTTGCTTATGATATTCTCAGTGATCCTGGGTAGCCATTCAGACAAGGCAATTCTTGCTTTCTTAAAATGAAGACAATAACCTTGTTTCCATGTTACAGTATCAGCGTGTGCATTCTGCATGCATCTGTGTACATGGCTTTGTAAAAAATAGGCAATGTGTGTTCACTTTACGAATGAAACTGAGAACCAGTACCTTAGGAAACATGTGGGGTTTATAACACAATCCCAGGTGTACATGCATTGAATGTAACATGAGAACTACTCAATGCCCATATAAAGAAACATCATGTGCACTGTTCACAGACTGGATGGCCATTCACTATAACTTGCCCACAGGGCAACTGAATCACACCATTGGTCTATCAAAGTTTGCATTGTCTACTCTGAGTCCACAATCTCAGGTAGAGGACTTCAAAATCACCTAATACCTGGAAAAGCGAGAGTTAAATCACATGTGCATTCACTGTGAACTGTTGTCTGCTGGTATTGGGTGTGCATTTATGTCGATGTCAGTGGTCTCTAATTTGCTTCAATCCCCAAATTTCTCAATCCTTAATAATGAGAGAACTAATTTCTGACTACTGATGTGGTTCTTTAGCCCCATCTGCTGGTGAGAAAGGTTCATTGACATCCAGAAGATCCACCAGTTGAACCTTCATAAGCACAGAAGAACAAATCAAGCCCATACTCTCCGAAACTGATGCTATAATACTTTGGTAAAGGCATGAGAAGACCGCTGGAAAAGACAAGAATGCTAGGCAAGCTACAGGCAGTGGGAAAAGAAGAAGACCGAATCTGAGATTGCCATGAACTGTGACAAACTGCATAAAAATTCACAGAAGTTCGTGGTGATTCTTCAGTTTGTAAACATTCGCTTTGCAAACCATGAACCGGCCAAAATTCATGACGAACTTTAGTTTTTCAGCCAGTTGGTGCTGATACCTAGGAAACAGAAGGCAAGCAATGGCCAAAGAGGCACAGCCTCTAACCAATGAGAGGGTGGGGCCAACTGCCAAGTGTACCCCAGTGAGAGAGAATTCTCTTAACCCTTTCCCTCCCAGATCCCCTTGCATGAGGAGTGACAATGGTCCTTTCTGCACTTGGATCTCATCCCTGGTTTTATCAGAGTTCAACTCACGACACAATTTTGTTGTTCAATCGCACAGTCGAGTCCGACTCTTCGCGACCCCATGGACCAGCTCCCGCCAGGCCCTCCTGTCTTCCGCTGTCCTCTGAAGTTGGCTCAATTTCATGTTCGTTGCATCTATGACACTGTCTAACCATCTCATCCTTTGCCGTCCCCGTCTTCTTTGACCTTCAATCTTTCCCAGCATCAGGGTCTTCTCCAGTGAGTGCTCCCTTCTCATTGGGTGGCCAAAATATTTGAGCTTCAGTTTCATTATCTGGCCTTCCAGGGAACAGTCAGGGTTGATTTCTTTGAGGATTGACTGATTTGTTCTTCTTGCAGTCCAAGGGACTCTCAAGAGTCTCCTCCAGCACCATAGTTCAAAAGGGAAAGGAGTTTGTAAGCTGCTCTGAGACTCCAAGTGAAGAGCGGGGTATACATCCAATCTCCTCCTCCTCCTCCTCCTCTTCTTTTTCTTCTTCCCAGAAGTTACAGGAGACTTGAGGATGGGCGGGGACCTCAGCGGGGCACAATACCAGAGAGTACACCTACCAAAGCATCCACTTTCTCCAGGAGAATTGATCTCTGAAGTGGGGAGATGATCTGTAATTCCGGGACGTCACCAGGCCCCACCTGGAGGTTGGCATCCCTATCCTCCCCACCATTTCTTAACACTACATTTGAGTCACACATAGACTTCGTTCAAATCGGGATCAAGTGGGGAGGGGGAAGGGGTGACCTCAATGTAACGTGGAAACAAAAAATACCTCGAGATAATTACAGGGGTGAACTCGTGTGTCGGGTAGAATGTAAGTTCGGGGACAGGGTTGAACCAGGATTTAAGGTCTAGTGTGGAAAGGACCAATATCCAACAAGTACTTAATGAACAAGTAGAAGAGGACGTCAAAGAAGGCGGGCTTCAGATCCTTATTTAGCCATTGAGGTCTTTGTGGAAGCTGGTTAATCCCTTCCGCCTATACAATAGCCACAGAAAGGAACAACCTGTAGAAAATAGCACAAAGCACAGAGGTCTCACTCCGTCACCTTAGAACAAGCTTCCTCCCAAGGTATCTTCCCAAATGAGCACCTTTTGGCCTTCTTTCACCTCCCCCCCCCCCAGCACAGCTCTCCACTTCCTATGTACAGCCCAAGCATCTAGAGCCATTGAAACAATAGGTTCCCTCCTGGGGCTTAGGAACTTCAGGTTCCCTGAAGAGCATAAGAGAAGCCATGTTGGATCAGGCCTGTGGCCCATCCAGTCCAACACTCTGTGTCATACACTGGCCAAAAACCAAGTGCCATCAGGAAGTCCACCAGCAGGGCCAAAAGAACATAAGAGAGGCCATGTTAGATCAGGCCAATGGTCCCTCCAGTCCAACAGTCTGTGTCACACAGCGGCCAAAACCCAGGTGCCCTAAGGAGGTCCACCAGCAGGGCCATAAGAACATAAGAGATGCCATGTTGGATCAGGCCAATGGCCCATCCAGTCCAAAACTCTGTGTTACACAGTGGCCAAAACCCAGGGGACCTCAGGAGGTTCACCAGCAGGGCCATAAGAACATAAGAGAAGCCATGTTGGATCAGGCCAGTGGCCCATCCAGTCCAACACTCTGTGTCACCCAGTGGCCAAAACCCAGGTGCCCTCAGGAGGTCCACCAGCAGGGCCAAAAGAACATAAGAGAAGCCAGAAGCCCTACCACTGTTGCCCCCCCCCCAAGCACCACCAAGAATACAGAGCATCACTGCCCCAGACAGAGTGTTCCATCTATACCTTGTGGTTATTGCCACTGATGGTCATCTGCTCCAGATGTTCAACCAGTCCCCTCTTGAAGCTGTCT
>NW_015164367.1:47922-56149 GCF_001447785.1 Gekko japonicus | reverse complement strand
TTTTGAGCTGCACTTTTGGTAAAACAACAAAGGGAAAGCCAACTGTAATGTATCCGTCTCCGACCGCATGCGCGGCTAGGTCGCCACGCGGTCATGCAAAGCGGCCGAGCTTCGCTTGTAAGAACAATGGGCCAAGCGGATCCTAGCCCGCAGCAATAGAAGGCCTAGGCTCCCGGCCGAGAGCCCATGGAACTCGGCTTACAAACTCCTTTCCCTCCCCACAACAGACACCCTGGGAGGTAAAAGAAGAAGAAGAGAAGAGATTGGATTTATACCCCGCCCTTCACTTCCCCTCCCCACAACAGACACCCTGTGAGGTAGGCAGGGCTGAGAGAGCTCTGACAGAGACTGCTCTTTTTTCAAGAACAGCTCTTATCAGAACTACGGCTTGCTCTAGGTCATCCAGCAGCTGCAAGTGGAGGAGTGGGGAACCAAACCCGGTTCCCTCAGATTAGAGTCTGCGCACTTAACCACTACACCAAACTAGAGCACCCATATACTTTCACAACCTGTTACCCATGTTTCATGCTAACGGAGCTCTCCAAACTTCCGCACTATTTTTGTCATTCTTTTGTCCCTATTGCTCCCCCCCCCCCGCTTTCCACCTGTGCCCCCCCGTTTTCCACATGTGTTTTGCCCCCTCTTGGACTACTAGAGAGAGCAAAGCAGATGGGGGGGGGGGGACCCTGAAGCAACAGGGAGAAATAAGTGACAAAATTGACAATGGGGAAGTGGATTAATACATTCCTCTTTTCCAAACCCAAGTATTCCCTGATTCTTAAAAGAATCCCAAAACCTGAGGGGAAAAAGCTATCATTATTTTGATTTTATTTTCATTTACTTCACTCATACCCCATTTTCCTCCCCAGTGGGAACCCAAGGCAACTTACAACATTCTCCCTGTAAGGTTGTCAACCTCCAGGTGGTGGCTGGAGATCTCCCGGAATTACAACTTGATCCTCAGGCAGCAGAGATCAGTTCCCTTGGAGAAAATGGGTGAGTTGGAGGGCGGACTCTATAGAATCGTATCCACTCTGAGCTGCCTCGCCTCAGCCAATTCCAGCTTCCCCAAGCTCCACCCCCAAATCTCCAGGTATTTCCCAAACCAGAGCTGGAAACCTGTCTCACCGTCTCCATTTAATCCCCACAACAACCCTGTGAAGTAAGTTAGTCTGATACAAAACCCTCCAGTTAATGTAGGGGCTAAGACTCTAATCTGGGAGAACTGGGTTTGATTCCCCACTCCTCCACATGCAGCTGCTGATGTGACCTTGGTTCAGTCACAAGTTCTCTCAGAGCTGTTGTCTCAAGGGAAGTTCTTGAGCAAAACTCAAGCGCTTAACACGGAATGCCCCCCGGTGGGTAACTATGGTCTGCGCTTCCGCAGTTGCCTCGTCAACAGGCAACTGCTGGTATGCTTGGGCAAGATCTAGTTTCCCAAAGATCTTTGCCCCGCCCAAGGTGGCCAGAACGTGGCTGACTACAGGGACCGGGTACGCGTGGTCCTGTAGCGCCCTGTTCAAAGTACATTTATAGTCCGCGCAGATGCGGACTGACCCATTCGGTTTCTTTACTACAACGATGGGTGTCTCCCAAGCGGCGTGGGAGACGGGCTCTAGGACGCCCTGCGCCACAAGGCGGTCCAGTTCCGCATCTATCTTGGGCTTGACTGAGAAGGGAACCGTCCTTGCGCGCATCCGAATGGGGGCCACCGAGGGGTCTAAGCGCAAGGCAACCGGGGGGCCCGTATACCGGCCCAGAGAGTCATCAAACACCGCCGGAAACTCTTGGCAAATCCCCGTGAAGTCTTGGGCTGCGCACGCCTGTACCCCTTCTACCGTGATTCCCAGGGGTTCGAACCAGGCTCGGCCCAGCAAACTCACTAGGTCGCCCTCGACCACGATCAAGTCCAGATTGCATTTAAAGGTTTTGTACTGGACCTTGAACGTCCCGACCCCCTTTATCGGCACCAGGTTCCGCTGAAAGTCCATAAGCGTCACCTGGGCTGGCCTCAATCGGGGTCCCCCCCTAGGGCACAAGCGCTTAAGCGTTGCCGCGGAGATAATGGAAGCGGCGGAGCCCGAATCAACCTCCATCACACAGGGGGACCCCTCTATCTTTACGGTGGCCATAAACTTGGGGGCGGGGGACTTGCCGGGGAGTCTCAGTACCTTCTCCGTAGCATGGGTGAGGAGGTAGATGTCCTCGGCGCCGGTGTCCTCCTCGAAGTGGGCCTCTGCTCTCTGGCGGTTTGGCTGGGGTCGTCCCGCTGGCTTGGCCCTGCAGACCTTAGCGATGTGGCCCGAGCGGCCACAGCTGCGGCAGACCACGTTGCGGAACCTGCAGGTTCTTCTGTCGTGTGCTTCTCCGCAGCTGGCACACGACGCGCTGGGACGCTGGCGGTCGGTGCTAGAGGTCGGCGCTGGGGTGCGCTGGGGTGCTTGGGAGCGCTGCCGGGCCCCTCCGTAGGCCCGGTGGACGTCCTGCTCCTCTGGGCCATCCGGCTCGACCTGGAGGGCTGCGGCTGGGGCGGCGTGCGACCGTTCCCACGCAACTGCGGCGGCGAGGGCCTCTGCTACGGTGACCTTCTCCCTCTCCATCAGCTTCCGTCGGAGCTTCTGCTCTCGCAGGCCCACGACGAAGTGGTCACGGAGGGCATCCTCCAGGTGTGCTCCGAAATTGCAGTCGGCAGCAAGCTGGCGCAGCTCTGCGAGGAACTCCGCAGCGGTCTCTCCGGCCAGCTGATTGCGGGTGTAGAAGGTTACCCGGCAATTCAGCTCAGTGGGTTTGGGTGCAAAGTGGTTCTGCACCGCTTTGACGATCTGCTTGAAGGTGCAATCGCCAAGGTTGGTGGGGGAGAGTAGCCTTCTGGCCAGGGACACCACGGCGGTGCCACAGGAGGCCAGGAGGAATCCCCGCTTCTTGCCTTCGTCGGTGACGTCGTAGAAGTCTAGCGCGGACTCGGCGCCCTGGACCCAGGAAGCCCAGTCTTGCGGGTGGGCTATGTCGAAGGGCGGAAGCAGCCCTAGCCTGGGAGCGGTAGCCATTGTGCGCGTCGGTGGGGTTGCGGGAGGAGCGGTCGAGCTGTTCGGTTCTTCGCTCATCGGCACGGCAGCTTAGCGTCCTCCTGGTCCCTCGCGACGGCCCGGCTCAGATGCGGCTAAATCCCATCCTCGTCGCCACTGTTATGTAGTGGGAAGCCGCATGGAAAGACGACGGACAACGACGTGGTGCATAGCACGCTTTATTAGGTACACAACAAGACATGCCGGCAAACGGCCGGCAGGCTAACTATATACACACCTGGGGACACACCCCTGGTCACCATTGGAGGGTTTGAATCTCCCGCCAAGGTTTTGTAAGCCTCTCTGAGACTCTGAGTGAAGGGTGGGGTATAAATCCAATCTCAGGAATAGTTCTCTCAGAGCTCTCTCAGGCCCACCTACCTCACAGGGTGTCTGTTGTGGGGAGGGGAAGGGAAAGGAGGACACAACACTCTCTGAGACTCCGAGTGAAGGACGGGGTATAAATCCACTCCTCCTCCCCCTCCTCCTTCTTACCACCCTTCTACAGAGCTACACAGTACATTCAAACCGATATCTGACTACGTGTTAGATCAGACAGAAATCCCCTGCCACTTAGCTATCGGCTGTCACAGAAAGTCTTCAAGTGGCATCTTCCTGTAAGTAAAGGATATAAAACCTGAACGGCTTACCGTGAGCTGAGCATAAGGATCTGTTTTTAATGCCAGCAGGACGCAGCCTAGGAATATATGAGATACTTGTGCTTTCTTGCATATGTTTAACCAACTGCGTAAAGTTTCTAGACTAGTCCCTCCTTAGGTATTTAGATCCTCTGTGCTCCTTGTCTACAGTCCTTCTATAAGCAAAAGGATGGAAGCAGGGAGATGCTGTGGCTCGATGTTTGAGCATCTGCTTGGCATGCAGAAGGTCCCAGGTTCAATCCCGGGCAACTCCAGTTAAAAGGACCAGGCAGGAGGTGATGGGAAACCTGAGACCCTGGAGAGCTCCTGCCATTCTGAACAGACAATACTGACCAAGGGGTCTGATTCAGTATAAGGCAGCTTCATGAATTCATGTGGAGGAACCCTGTAAAAAACCCAGAGATAGGGTTGCCAGCCTCCAGGTGGGGCCTGGAGACCTCCCGCTTTTAGAACTGATCTCCAGCTGATAGAGATCAGCTCCCCTGGAGAAAATGGCTGGTTTGAAGGGTGGACTGTAAGCCATTGTACCATGCTGAGGCCCCTCCCCTCCCTAAACCCTGCCCTCTCTGGGCTCCACCCCCAAAGTCTCCAGGTATTTTCCAACCTAGACCTGGCAACCCTACCTACAGAAGAGATCAAGGCTGCAGTTCCAAACAGAGTCTGGCCACTCATGCCGTTTTACTTAAGCAGGCCAATGATGAGTGTGGAATGTCATGTGTGGTCCACAATGGGCTGTAGGGTTGTCAGCCTCCAGAAAGAGTCCGCAGTTAAATCTCCCAGGATTGTGGCAGATCTCCAGACTACAGAGATCTGGTCCCCCTGAAGAAAATGGCAGCTTCAGAGGGCAAATTTTTGGCATCGGATCCATGCTGAGCTCAGTCCCCAGACTTCACGCTCATCAGGCTCTGCCCCAGATCTCTAGGAAAGCCCCACCCACCCCAGGATTGGCAACCTTGGTATAATGGTTATGGCTGCCAGCAAGAAATGTCACTTTGGTGTGGTACCAACAGATTCTCCATACAGGTCTGCGCGTTTGTGTTAAATGCTGTTCACTCACCTCCAATTCATGGTGACCCTGTGAATTAATGACCTCCAAAATGTCCTGTTGCTAACAGCCTTGCTCAGGTCTTGCAAACTGAGGGCCTTTGTGGCTTCCTTGATTGAGTCTGAAGTCAATGCCCCGAGGGCGCTAAGGTTCTTCGACTTGTGTGGCTAGCCAATATACCACACCCTCCTGAGAGAGAATCCAGGCAACAAAAACAGGTAGAAAATGTTTTATTCGAATAGGGGACTTCTTACAGCCAAGAATTCAGCTCAGATGTCCAGTGAATAGCAGTAGGGATCGGACTTATATATTCTTCTTGCTCCTCCCAACTTTACATCATTGTCGACATCATTTGCACATGCTCAGTTTAAGTTTCTTTGTTTGAACAATCATTTATCAAACATTTGACAAACAAGATGTTACTTGGCTGCATTTCAATTTTACAATGAGGGTGCTCATCTCGTTAAAAATGATACATACATTGTGGGCATTCTCCCAGACTGGCTTCACCTTTGAATGAACTGTTACACACAGAGTGGCTGAGTTAATTTTCAATATAAAATCTATTGGTTCTGTTACAAAAATGGTTCCTTTATGTTGATACATGCATATAAGTGTATAAAAGCACTCAATAGCATTTTGTGGGTTATTTCTACTAAATATATATGAAGGATATATTGTATTAAGGGAAAATACAAAATTATAGCACTATTTTAAAAATTAAACTCTTTATATGCACTTTCTAATGTTACAAAGTGGCCTATGGCATAAAGCTTTTGTAAATACATTAAATCCACCTATTATTCATTTCAATACGTCAGAAGATTTTTACTGAATTTTATAAATATTTTAAGATGTTACTTGGCTGCATTTCAATTTTACAATGAGGGTGCTCATCTCGTTAAAAATGATACATACATTGTGGGCATTCTCCCAGACTGGCTTCACCTTTGAATGAACTGTTACACACAGAGTGGCTGAGTTTATTTTCAGTATAAAATCTATTGGTTCTGTTACAAAAATGGTTCCTTTATGTTGATACATGCATATAAGTGTATAAATGCACTCAATAGCATTTTGTTTTAATTAGCCTTTTTAATTGACAGGCGCCCATGATTGATATCTGTGACTTCGTTAAGGGAAAATACAAAATTATAGCACTATTTTAAAAATTAAACTCTTTATATGCACTTTCTAATGTTACAAAGTGGCCTATGGCATAAAGCTTTTGTAAATACATTAAATCCACCTATTATTCATTTCAATACGTCAGAAGATTTTTACTGAATTTTATAAATATTTTAAATCTAAATTAAAGTTTCTAGTTTTGTAAAATGTGCTATTTTATCTTGGCCAGTAGGGTTCCTTCTTGTACAACATACTAATTGTACTTGATTCAGTTAATAATCTTGACATCAACTGTAACCAATTATACCAGCTGAGTTTATTAAATGTATAACTATTTCTCTAAGCAAGCAAACAAACAGTCCTTTTTCCCTTAGAAAAATAAGCTGTTAAAAGGCGGGTACATTGCTTATAGATTGTTTTAAGATTTCCACTACTACTTCTCTTACAAACATTCTATACCATAGCCTTAATTCTTAGCTATAAACAAAATATAAAAGTTGTGTTTTAACTTCTAGAAACACATAAGGAAAAGGGTTTTTCCGGCTTAAATCTCTTTTTACAGAAAGTATAATTGTACTTGATTCAGTTAATAATCTTGTTATCAACTGTAACCAGTTATAAAATTCCTTTGCACTGAGCATCACCAGCTCAGTCCATTAAATGTATAACTATTTCTCTAAGCAAGCAAACAAACAGTCCTTTTTCCCTTAAAAAAATAAGCTGTTAAAAGGCGGGTACATTGCTTATAGATTGTTTTAAGATTTCCACTAACTCAATATTTAAAGCATTTTAAACTGAAAGGAGAGTTTAGTTTGATTTTTCCTTATAGCTAAAGCTACTTAAAAGATCATAGTGACCTTCTGAACCTAGTTCTCTTTGAAGCAGAGAGTCTGAACATAAATCTCCACTATGACAGGTCCTTATTGTCAAATGGTACCATCCTAATTAAAAAGTTGACTGTTATTCGTTAGGAAATGCCTCTTCTGTGAATTAAATTGGATTTAAAACACCTGTTTCTACAATTCTGCTTAGTAGTTAACAATTTGCCAGCTTATTTCTGGAATATTCCCCAAAGTCCTTTCCCAGAGGCCCTCTGGAATCCCAGCAATAATCAATAGCTATCATTTGAACTTCTGGGGTTCCTCCACACTATTAAGCACATCCTGTACCTGAAATGTCAAAGAGTTACTATTAGAGTTATGCTTGGCCTCACTCCCTAACATTTTGTGATTGGCTCCACCTCATGCGGCAGACAATTTGTCATTGACTCACCACTCTATGTCAGAATTCCAAAGGCTGAAAAGGGTTGACAACTGCTGTCATACATCTCCAATATTTTCATTTCTAGCAGAAGATAAGCCCAGCTGATCCCAGAAGTCCTCACTGCACAAAAAAGTGGGACACATAATGCAAAAAAATTATTTGATTAAGGGGTAGCACTGCAATGTCAGTATTGTTAGAATATACAAGGTCTATTGTGCATAGATACAGAAAATGACACAATCACCCTGCAGCGGGAAGCAGAGGGGACAACTAGTTAGCATAGTGAGAGTAGGAATTTCCTACTATTTCCAAATAGTTTCCTCCTGTCTCCTGACTGGCTCCCTTAGGTCTCCTTTCTGCTCCTGTTAGTTTACTGACTCTCTCCTAGCTAGACAGTTAGACTTCTCTTTCTCTCTCCTCTTTCTTAAAAAGCTGTTCTTAATAAACCTATTTATCGTTTAAAGAGCTTGTGCTCCACTTTACTGCATATCTATACTCTGCCAACAAGTATTAGGGTTGCCATCAGTGGAAGCTTAGGGATGGGGGTACAAGAGAGCAACCAACGTTGTGTATACCATTACACCACTACCAGGAGTGGGGGGGAACAGAAGTGATGACATGTTGCTCTAGGAATTGTCAGAAACTCTTTGGTAAAAAACCACAGCATTTCTGGTGATTCCTAGAGCTACGTGATGTCACTTCTGGGTTTTCCCTGGAAGTGACAATGCTGTCATTTTTTAAGATGTTTCTTCTCCCACCACTGCTTGGAGTAACAGCTGGCAACAAGGGTTGCCAGTAGTAGGTCTCCTGCCATAACAGGAGGCCATGTAACCCTAGTCAGTTCACAGATGTCAATCAGCAGGGCCTTTTCTATTTATAGATTTAGCAGCAATACAAGCAAACTGATAGCACAAAATTAACTGAACACACACATACACACACAGCAGCACTCTCGGCACAGTGGGAAGAATGTTGTATAATGTTGTATAATGTTTTAAATGGTTTTTTAAATGTTTTTATGTGCGGGCATATGCCTGTCTGTGACCCGCCCTGAGCCCGCTTTTGTG
>NW_015164367.1:43590-47494 GCF_001447785.1 Gekko japonicus | reverse complement strand
TAAGTGCCGTGACGACGCCGGGCATGCTGAGGGCGGAGCCAGGACCATCTGAGGGAAAACTCTATGGTTTTCCCTCGGACAGTCGTGGCCCTGCCCCCAGAGTGCCTGGCGTCGTCACGTCACTTCCTGGTGATGCGCATACGGTGCGTGTGCTCAAGCTGGGAGTCCCCCGCTGCGGCGATTTCTTCAATTGGCGACCCTAGTTGGACCGGATGGGCCACTGGCCTGATCCAACATGGTTTCTCTTAGGTTATGTAGGATCGTAACTGGTCTCCAGGTTACAAAAGGAGCTGCTCAGCAGTTTCTCAGCAGTCCGCTGAGACTGAGGCCTCCTGAGGGTACCTGGGTTTTGGCCACTGTGTGACTCAGAGTGTTGGACAGGCCCGTTCCCCGACGCTGGGGAATCGGGCCCCGGGGGGAACCCCGCCCCAGCGCTCACGTCACAGGGAAGTGACGTCATGACGCCGGGCATGCTGGGGGCGAGGCCACGGCCATACAAGGGAAGACTCTGTGGTTTTCCCTTATATGGTAGTGGCCCCGCCCCCAGCGTGCCCGGCGTTATGACGTCACTTCCCTGTGACGTGCATGCGACGCGCGTGCGTGCACCGGGAGCCGCATTGGAGTCCCCTGCCGGCAAGGTAGGTAACATTTGGCAACCCTATCTGCATAGCATTATATCCTTTCCCCAAACCCCTTTTCCAATTCCCCAGGAATTTCCCAACCCGGAGTTGGTGAGTTGACCCTAACTTGGGAACCTCTGCAGTCAAACAGCTGCGCCCTCATTGAGTCATGTCCCTTTTCACTGATCGTTGACAAAATTTTACAAAGCAATTTCATTACCGAACAAAACAGCAGGATTTTGAAAACATAAATCTTTTCTTTAAACACGTCATTATTTCGACGTTAGACCACATTGGTAGAGCCCTGTTCCTTTAAGTCAACAAAATAATCAACAACAATAATTGTTCAGTTTATAACTTTGATTTATACAGTCAGACATTGTGGAGTCAACCAACAAGGGAACAACATGGGAAGAAAAACCCACGGAAATCAAGGCCAGATGGAAGATCTACCTAGACTGGATGATGAAAGAAAGAAGGAAGGACATTCAGTGGAAGATCAAGATTCTATGCCCTTGGCTGGGGGGAAAAGACTATGACTAAAAGACAGGGAGGGAGGGAGGGGAGAAAATGTAAATAAATATAAACTCTCAATGCAACAGACTAAATAATCAATAAAAAAATTATTGGGGGGGGGGAAGTTTATAACTTTGTTATAAACAAAGAGTTGCCAGCTCTGGGTTGGAAAAATCCCTGGAGAGTTTGGGGGTGGAGAGTTATGAGTGCGGAGTTTGGGGAGGGGAGGGACTCCAGTGGGGTACAGTGCCATCAGCCCTGCCTCCAAAGCGGCCATTTTCTCCAGGGGAACTGATCTCGGTTGTCTGGAGCTCAACTGTAATAGTAGGAGATCTCCAGGTGCCACCTAGAGGTTGGCAAGCCGAAATGTTTTGAGTCAGAACTGTTTAGGAGGGCTTTGGGGGTTACTTTCAGTATTATGGCTGGTCAGGTTTTGTGGGGAAAATCTCTTTTTAATTAGTACTAATTTATTAACATTTATTGTCTGTTTTTAAATTTCTTAATGTGCCATTTAGGTCCCATTTGTTCTTGAGAAAGGAGAGCCTGCAAAAAAAATTTGAATTATTTTTGTTTATTTATCCCATTTAAAATTCACCTTCCCCAATGAAGCACAGGAATGAGAAAACAACGTAATAAAAACTGCACGTGTGTGAAGTGCCATCAAGTTGCAGCGGAATTATGGCGACCCTGTATACCCTGTTTCCCCGAAAATAAGCCCTACCCAAAAAATAAGCCCTAGCAGGATTTCTATGCTTTTGTGGTATAACCCCTAGTGTGTCTTCTTGAGAAAAAATAAATATAAGACAGTGTCTTATTTTCGGGGAAACACGGGAGTTTCCAAGGCAAGAGACAAACAGAGTTGGTTTGCCACTGCCTCCCTCTGCATACTGACCCTGGACTTCCTTAGTGGAAGTACAAACCAGGGCTGACTCTGCTTGGCCTCTGAAATCTGATGAGATCAGGCTAGTCTGGGCTATCCAGGTCAGGGCAATAAAACAGTACAACATATTAAAAATCCAATAAAAGCACTGTAATACATACTACAAAATGCCATGAATGCAGATAAAGCAAAAAAAGAGAAAAGGTTACAAGCAGCATAACACACTAATAATCAAAGAACAAAACAAAACATTTGCAGACATAAAGATCTGAATGATGCTCACTTTAAAATATTCCTTTAGTAATGATTCTGCTTCTGTTAAGACCTAATGGAAACAGAAGATATTAGGAAAAGGTGGCAAGAATACACAGAAGAACTATACAAGAAGGACCTCTACAACCTTGACAACCACGATGGTGTAATCACTGACCTCGAGGTGAATGCGAAGTCAAATGGGCCTTAGAAAGCATTACTAACAACAAAGCTAGCACAGGTGATGGTATCCCAGCTGAGCTATTCAAAGTCTTAAAAGATCATGCTGTTAAAGTGCTGCACTCAATTTGCCAGCAAATTTGGAAAACGCAACAGTGGCAACAGGATTGGAAAAGGTCAGTTTACATTCCAATCCCAAAGAAGGGCAATGCCAAGGAATGTTCAAACTATCGCACAATTGCACTCATTTCACATACTAGAGGTCATGCTAAAGTTCCTATAAGCTAGGCTTCAGGAGTACATGGACAGAGAACTGCCAGAAGTACAAGCTGGGTTTCGAAGAGGTAGAAGAACTAGAGATCAAATTGCCAACATTCGCTGGATTATGGAGAAAGCAAGAGAGTACCAGAAAAACACCTACTTCTGCTTCATTGACAATGCTAAAGCCTTTGATTGTGTGGATCACAACAAACTATGGCAAATCCTTAAAGAGATGGGAATATCAAACCACCTCACATGTCTCCTGAGAAACCTGTATAAGGGTCAAGAAGAGACAGTTAGAACTGAATATGGAACAACTGGTTGGTTTAGCATCGAAAAAGGAGTACGACAAGGATATATATTGTCACCTTGCTTATTTAATTTATATGCAGAGTACATCATGCGAAATGCCGGCCTGGATGAATCAGGAGGCGGAATTAAGATTGCTGGGGAAAACATTAACTACCTCAGATATGCAGATGATACCACTCTAATGTCAGAAAGTGAAGAGGATCTAAAGAGCCTCTTGCTTAGGGGTGAAAGAGGAGAGCACAAAAGTTGGCTTGAAACTCAACATCAAAAAAACTAAGATCATGGCATCCGGCCCCATCACTCCTTGGCAAATAGAAGGGGAAGTCGTGGAAGCAGTGACAGAATCCATGGTCCTGGGACCCCAGATCACTGCAGACGGTGACAGCAGCCATGAAATTTAAAGACACCTGCTCTTTGGGAGGAAAGCGATGCCAAACCTAGACAGCATGATAAAAAGTAGAGACATCACCCTGCCAACAGAAATCCCTGGAGAAGACCCTGGTGCTGGAAAAGACTGAAGGTCAAAGAAGAAGTGGACGATGGCAAAGGATGAGACGTTTGGACGGTGTTGTCGAGGCAACGAACATAAAAATAAGCAGACCCTGGAGGACGACGGAAGACAGGAGGGCCTGGCGTGATGTGGTCGCGAAGAGTCGGAGTCGGGCGACTGACCAACAAAAGTAATGATTCTGCTTTACGACCTTATTTCTTTTTAAGGTGCCACTAGAATCAAAATTAGTTCATATAATAAAAAAAACCACGATGCCGATGCCTCCGGTCCTTTAAATCTGGGCCAGCCCCAGTGGAAGCACCCCCTCTTCTCCTAGCAACGGGACACCAGGCACGCAAGCGTACCACGCAGGGAAACCCAAACAAGCCGTTC
>NW_015164367.1:26857-43551 GCF_001447785.1 Gekko japonicus | reverse complement strand
CCCTCCCCCCATTACGCGCGTAGCGAAACCCCGTCTCCCTCTTTCCTCGCCCGCTCCGCCGCTCGCGCACGCGCAGGAGACGACTCTCCTCCGGAGCCGCCTTTCTCCTCTTCTTCCTTCCTCCCCGCCCCCCGCCTTTCCCTTCGGAGAATCTCGTCGCCGTCGAGTGACGCAGACGCCCTGGGCCGGTCGTCGCCGTGCAGGTTGGGAGCCCGGCCCACGTGAGGCGTCGTTGAGTCGCTGCCGGCCGCCGCTGCCTCTCTCTCTCTCGCGCGCGTCTTCCGTGGGGAGGCTGTTTGGGCGGCCGGGAGGTGCCGAACGACAAAGGTACGGTCGGGGCGCCTGAGGGGTGGGGGGGTAGGAGGAGACTGCTGCGCGGGGAGGGGGGGAGGCGGGGGCCGGCTCGGGCTTCCTTCCTTCCCCCCCTCCCCCCACCCCCTCTGAGGGGGTCCTGGCGGTGTGTGTTGGGGGGGAGGGGTCGCCTCAGGAAACCGGTCTCGCTAGCCCAGGTAGGCCCGAGGCCGTTAGAAACTGGCTGAGGGTTTTGGGGAGGGGAAGGAATCCGTTGTGGGGTCTCGGTCCTCTGAGGAGGGGGTCGAGGCCGCCCCCAGGCGAGGCGGGCGTGCAGCCCTGCAGGGGAGTTGTGGTGGTGGTGGGGGGCGGGGCCGAGCATCTGCCAGTCGCTGAGAAGGCCCCGGGCTTAATCCCCAGCATCTCCGAGATAAGGGAGACCAGGCGGCAGGTGATGCCAGGGGACGGTTAGAGGAAGCAGCGCTAGCCTTGATGGACCAAAGGTCTGGGTCACAGAATCGTAGAGTGGGAAGGGACCTCCGGGGTCATCTGGCCCAGCCTCCCGCACAATGCAGGAAATTCACGAATACCACCTCCAGTGTTCCCTCTAAGCTGAGTTAGTGTGAGCTGGCTCACAGCTTTTTAGCCTCCAGCTCACACATTTTTGTCTTAGCTCAGGAAAGATGGCTCCAGAGCAGCCAAACTACCTGCTCACAACTTTAATGCCAGTAGCTCACAAAGTAGAATTTCTGTTCACAGGACTCCACAGCTTAGAGGGAACACTGACCACCTCCCCCACACACACAATCCAGTGACTGCTCTTCCATGCCCAGTAGATGACAGAAAACCTCCAGGATCCCCAGCCAAACTGGCCTGGAGAAAAATTTCCTCCTGACCCCCAAAGTACCAGTACTGGATCAGCACCAGGTAGGGATGCCAGCCTCCAGGTGGGACCTGGGGCTCCCCCGGAATTCCATCTCCTCTCCAGACTACTGAGAATCAGTCCCCCTGGAGGAAATGGATGCTTTGGAGGGTGGACTCTGTGGCATTGTACCCCACTGAGGTCCCCGTCTTCCACAGGCTGCACCCCCCCAATCTCCAGGAGTTTCCCAACCTGGATCGGACAGCCCTATCTTCCAATCCCCTGCCAGTGGTCAGGAGGGACCTGGGAACCCTAGTACCAGGCAGCTTCGTGTGAGGTGGGTGCTCAGTTGGACTGAGGTGTAGCCTGTGGTGAGTGTCTTTGTGTTGCAAGAGGAGGGTGAGGGGAGGGAGCCCAGGTTTTCTGTTCCCATAGTGAGAAGAGGAGGGCTTTGGTAATAACTGCTTGTTTGCACCTTACTGCCCCTGCAGGTAGTGCTCTTCAAGGTATGACAGAGAGCACAGCGCAGTGGTTAAAGTGTAAGACTGGGAACTGGGCAAACCCAGGTTCAAATCTCCACTCTGCCATGAAAGCTTGCAGGGAGTCCTTGGGCCCGTCATACGCTCTTAGCCTAACCTACCTCACAGGTTGTTGTGAGGATAAAATGGAGAAGAAGAAGAGATTGGATTTATACTCCCCAAAGGAGTCTCAGAGCAGTTTACAATCTCCTTTCCCTTCCCTCCCCACCACAGACATCCTGTGAGGTAGTAGGTGGGTCTGAGAGAGCTCTCTTGAGGACTGCCCTTGAGAGGACAGCTCTGAAAGAACTTGTGACTGACCCAGGGTCACGCCAGCAGCTGCATGTGGAGGAGTGTGGAATCATGCCTGGCTCTCCCCGATTAGTCCGCACTCTTAACCACAACACCAAACTAGAGGGGAGGAAGTTGATGTAAACTGCCTCCTATTGGGGAGAAGGGCAGGATACAAATAAAGTAAGTAAATAAGCAAAGCCGACTTCCTTCCTCTCTTCCCGCAGGAATTTCTAATCCATATTTTTCACTGGATGAAGATGAGGGTAGTGGAGGTGAGGGTAGTAATTGGGTGAAGATGAGGAAATGTACTTTCAGGCTTGGCACCAAGGTGAGGATTAAGGGGTTAGTCCAAAGGCTTTGGGGGGGGGGGGGTGAGCTTTGAGGATGGGTCGGAAGGTAAGAGAACTGGAAGTCATTTGGTCTTGTGTGTGTCATGGGCTGTAGGGAATAAAGTGATGTTGAGGATGCAGTTGAGAATTGCATTTTTTTTCTTCCAGCTGTTCTTTTCTGCTTAGGGCCTATAATGAGAGGAGAGCAGAACCAGTGCAAGCCAGTTAGAGTCCTCCTTAGCAATAAGGGTGGGTTATTAAGTGAAGTAAATAGACTAGGCTCTGGGGAGTTTTTGGCCTGTAGGAGTGCGCCGTAGAGGTAAAGACTTCCATAATCGAAGGACCTGTCAAAATCATACCCAGATCAGTTGTTCTGGAGTACGGTTTAAGCAGCACTTTCCATCACATACTGTTTTCCCACATATATTTTATACTTAGATAAAACAGTGCGTTATCAATGCATTCGGGCTGATGTGGCCTGAGTAGAAGAACTCTGTAGAGGATCTCTCTTTTTGGTTTGTTGCTCTTTTCAAAGTGAAGAGAGAGAATGGGGGGTAAAATAATTGCCTTGTCTGCATTCTTGCTAAGCCTGTCTCTAGAACAGGAGAGCAGGCAGTTCACATTGATGGGGTGAAGAAGTTGCATGGGAGCAGCAGTGGGTTGTAATCTGTCATCCCCTCTGTCTGCCTTTGCCTCAGTCGAATAGAAGTCTTAGGGCTTCCAGCAAGAATCAAGTTGTACTACAGAGAAGTGTCAAACTCTACGGAATATCTATTGTAACTTGTGCAAGGTGCAAACTGCTTCCCGTGTTGGTTAAAATGACTTCTACTTAATGTATTTATTTATTGTCAATGCTAAATTAAAATTATTTATTTATTTATTTGATTTATGACCCACCCTCCCCCATGCAACAAGGCTCAGGGCGGGGTACAACATTTGCCATATACAAATTTAAATATGAAATCTAGTTAAACCAATTAAAGCACAAACAATTCAGCAAGAACTTGCAGGTGACGTATAGGTATACAGCTTAACATCCTTTCCTGGTGGGAAGAAGAAGAAGAAGAGATTGGATTTATACCCCGCCCTTCACTTGGAGTCTCAGAGCGGCTTACAAACTCCTTTCCCTTCCCCTCCCCACAACAGACACCCTGTGAGGTGGGTGGGGCTGAGAGAACTCTGACACAAACTGCTCTTTCAGGAACAGCTGTGCCAGAGCTTGTGACTGACCCAAGGTCACATCAGCAGGTGCAAGTGGAGGAGTGGGGAATCAAACCCGGTTCTCCCAGATTAGAGTCCGCACACTTAACCACTACACCAAACTGGCAGAGAAGGAAGGAAGAGCCAGGCTAGATGGAACCAGCTGCTGCCCTCAACCATACGCTTAGCGAAACATCTCTGTCTTGCAGGCCCTGCAGAATTGCTTTAAGTCCTGCAGGACCCGGGTGTCGTTCAGCAGAGAGTTCCACCGAGTAGGCGCCAGGGCTGAAAAGGCCCTGGCTCTGGGTGAGGACAGCCAGATGCTTTTTGGGCCAGGAATCACCAGTAAGTTCTTCTCTCCTGAGCGAAGTGCTCTTTGGGGAATGTACCAGGAGAAGCGGTCCTGTAGAGGCGCTGGTCCCAGACCATGTAGGGCTTTGAAATCAGTACCAACATCTTGAATCTGACCCTATACTCAACCTGGAGCCAGTGGCGGAGCACCGGTTGAATGTAGGCTGTCAATGGAGTTCCTGTTAGAACGTGTACTGCTGCATTTTGGACCAGTTATAATTTCCCAGTCAGTCTCAAGGGTAGGCCCATGTAGAGCGAGTTACAGGTAGTTAACCTGGAGGTGACTGTTGCGTGGGTCACTGTGGCTGGGTCGGGGCGAGACAGGAAGGGAGCCAGCTGTCTAATCTACCATAGCTGAAAAAAAAGCCAGCCTCACATCCAGAAACAGACCCAGGATCCAGGGACTTGTTTGTGTGTTTTGCCTCTTAGTGCACGAAAACTGCTTGTTGCAGCTTCTGTGACTGACTGAATGCTTGTTTTGGTTGGAAAACATTGCTAGAGGCCCTTGCTGATCTCGCTGAAGCTTTGTTAGGCAGCGTGTGAGCGTGCACGCTGTCCAGTCGCTTCCGCCTTTGCGATGATCCTATGAATCCACGACCTCCAAAATGTCCCGTTAACAGCCTTGTTCAGCTCTCGCAAACCGAGGGCCGCGGCTTCCTTTCTAGGGTCAATCCATCGCTGCTTGGGTCTTCTCTGTCCCTGCTGCCTTCAGCTTTTCCTAGTGCTGTTGTGTCTTCTCCAGTGAATCTTGTATTTCCCTAATGTGACCAAAGTACAATCGCCTCGTTTAGTCACTTTAGCTTCTAGGGAGAGTTCAGGCTTGTTAGGCAATGCGGCCTAGTTAATGAGCTTCATAATCTCAGGTAGTAGGTACCCAGTGTGCTGGCTTGCTGTCTGATACCAGTGCAAGAGGGTTTCAAGAAGATAACGCTTCATAAACTGGGCACCACCAGTGACCGTTTTGTAGATGGCCGGGCCGGGTCAGGTTGTACCTTGCTCTACTTGTGAGCGTTCCTTAACTTATGAAGCTGCCTATGAGAGCTCAGTTTGCACTTTGATTATTCCTATTTCATATTCTCGCCCAAGATCTGAGGTCTAACCAACGTCCTTTGAAGAATATTGCAATTTTGCTTATTAATGGTTGTGCTTTTGAAGGCTGTCTTGGTGGATGGGTGGAGGACGTGCGGAGGAAAGAACAATAGCGGTCGCGTTGTAGGGTTTTCTTTTCAGGAGTCATAAGCAGTGTTCCCTCTAAGCTGAGTTAGTGTGAGCTAGCTCACAGCTTTTTAGCCTCCGGTTCACACATTTTTGCCTTAGCTCAGGAAGGATGGCTCCAGAGCACACTAATTAATGCAGGAGCCAAATTGCTTGCTCACAACTTTAATGCAAGTAGCTCACAAAGTAGAATTTTTGCTCACAGGACTCCACAGCTTAGAGGGAACCTTGGTCATAAGGACTGAAGTACTGCTGCATATCTGCAAGCTCTATCGAGTGAGCGGGGTATAAATTGAAAGTATAAATAAATAAATAAATATGTGTAGGGTTGAGCTGAAGTGCTCTTCAGAAGAAGAAGAAAAGGCATTTCAGAGTGGCGTAGAGTGGAAGGAATGCAAAATAGTATTTTTCCCCCCAGCTCTTTGTGTAATGCCACTAGCATATACCTATTTGAACAATCTTTATCCCACAGCACTCATCCTGAAAGGTTCCCAAGCAACTTCTAGGGCACATGAAATTAATACCGAGAGAAATATTTAACAGATGTGATAAAACCAGTTGATGACTTAAAAAACACATGTGTAAGACTAAAATCTGCACAATGTTGCAGGAATGAGGCTTGGGAGCAGGGATTGGGGGAAAGAGAGGGGTTGTTGGAGCCTGACAAAAGAGACCTTTTCATCTCGTGGCTAATACTAGACAATTGGGTGCTTGACAGATCTCTGTAGGGGGAATTCTATCACTGTAGAAGAGGTCTTCCCTCTGGTAGAATCCATCTTACTTCTGAAGCCGTGGTGGGCTTATGAAGAAGATTTTAACTGACAGGCAGACATACGTGGGAGCAGCCATTCCTATAGTTATCCAGACCTTTAAGCCCTTTCGAGGTAATAACCCGCAGCTTGAATCGTGCCTGGAAGCTAGTGGGAAGCTTTTAACGCTGGCGTAGCGTGCTCTCTGTAGCAGCAACTGACCTGTTGTTTACGTTTGGCACTAACTGATTTTCCAGGAGTCTCAAGGGCAGCCCCACATAGAGCACATTACAGTAGCCCAGTCTGGTTGTGATCAAAGTGTGTATAATATGTTGTCGAAGGCTTTCATGGACGGAGTTCATTCGCTGTTGTAGATTTTCCGGGTTGTATGGCCATGGTCTTGGCATTGTAGGACCTGACGTTTCACCAGTAGCTGTGACTGGCATCCTCAGGGGTCTAACACAGAAAGATGGTATACACAGAAAGTGTGTATAAACTTGGCCAGATCTTGCTTACCAAGGAACAGCTGCAGTTGGTGCATTTGCTGCTGCTAGGTGAAGGCTCGCATTGGGGTCTGGAGCCTAAATCTGTAGATAGTAGCACCATGAAACTGCCGGAGGTTGCTTCTCTGTTAGCTACATTATATGGCTCTTTACTGAGTACATGGTCCTTGTCAGGGGTCGTTTCGTAGAAAAAGAGCTAGGGGAACTCATTAGCATAACTCATTAGCATATGCCACACCCCCTGACATCACCGGAAGTGTGTCATAAGGCCACACCCCCTGACATCACCGGAGGTGTGTCATAAGGCCACACACCCCGCCCCCAATGGTCCCGGCCGCCGCCGCCGGCCTTGCAGCTCCACTGCCGAGCCCCATGAGGGGCCCGGCAGTGGACCTGCAAGGCCGGCGGGAGTGCAAGGAAGCCCCGCAAAGGCCCTCCCTGGCCCCAGGCAGGCAGGGGTGGGGAGAGGCAGGGAGGAAGCAACTTACCCTCCCTCTTCTCCTGCCTCCTCCTGGCTGAATGAGGGCCGGAAGCGGGGCGGCCGGAAGCAGGGGGCGGGGCTTCGTCATGTGCCCCGCCCCCCGTACCTCACCCGGGGGAACTGCGATCCCCCGCGATCCCCCCGAAATGATCTCTGGTCCTTGTTCAGAGGAGCCAGCAGGCTAAAATCTGAGGCCAGGGGAGGGAATTGGCAGCAGAGAGAGGTAGGAGAAACACCACATACATTAACTTCATTGCATGCAGTTGGGTCTACTTTTAGTACAGGAAGGGAGCTGAGAAGTCATGCCGAAGTCTTCAGGGAGAAGGTTTGTGTTGAGCTGAGTAATTTGAATGATGTGAGAGAAGTGGCGTCACGTGGGCGCTCCGGTACGCTGTGCTAGATGCAAAAGGGGAGGGGGAAGAGGCTGAGGTCATTTTGCAGGAACACGAGATCTTCAGATATCTGAGGGTGACAGACCTGCAGGTGTGACGTTCATGACCAAGGATGCAGTTCGGGTGTGAGAACAGGGAGGAGAGGGGGCGTAGAAATGTTTTAGATCGATAAGAGAAAGTTAGGGCTCTGGAAAGATTTGAAGGCAAGGACAGGGAGTTTGTATTGAGCCAGGAGCATACAGGAAGTGAACAGAGGGATTTAAGGAGAAGAGAGCCATGTAGTCAGATCAGTGACATGTGAATTGCTTTTGGTACCAAAGCTTTAGAAGAAGAAGAGAGAAGAGATTGGATTTATACCCCGCCCTTCACTACCCGAAGGAGCCTCAGAGCGGCTTACAAACTCCTCTCCCTTCCTCTCCTCAAAACAGACACCCTGTGAGGTAGGTGGGGCTGAGAGAGCTCTGACAGAAACTGCTCTTTTTCAAGAACAGCTGTGCCAGAACTATGGCTTGCCCAAGGTCATTCAGCAGCTGCGAGTGGAGGAGTGGGGAATCAAACCAGGTTCTCCCAGATTAGAATCCATGCACTTAAGCACTACACCAAAGGGCCCAGATGTGACAACATGAAGTGGATATGGTGGTCAAAAGTGAGAGATGTTCAGAAAGTGAATTGGAGACTGCACTAAGAGGGTGGTGAGGGAAAGCGTATTTTGCAGCGGTTTGATTTTTGTGGCAAAGAAACCCCAAAACTTCATGTCAGTTCTGCAGGATAGATGGTGATGTTATCAATGGAGGTTTGATGATAAGATTACTCTGGAGGAAAGATGAGTTCAGCCTTGGATATACTGAGCTTGAAATGACACTGAGCTAGCCACATCTCAGGGAGAGGGCTGTGGCTTAGTGAGCGTCTGCTTTGCATGCACAAGGTCTTTGGTTCAATTCCCAGCCTCTCCAATTAAAAGGATCAGACAGTGGTTAATGTGAAAGATCTCTGAACCGCCAATTCTGACCTTGATGGTCCCGTGGTCTCGTTCAGAATAAGGCAGATTTCACCTGTATGTAAGTGGAAATGACTGCAGGTATTGATGATACAGGATTGAACGGAGGGTGGAAGATCAGGGTTGGGAAGGTAGTGCAGGGCATCATTAGGGCATGGATTGACAAAACCTATAGAATTTGACATCACTATGGAATAGCATGTAGGAAGACAGTGGAAAAGGGCAAGAACAGGTCCTTGGAGATTCTGCTGGGGAGAGAAGAGTTAAAGTTAATCGTTTTACAGAACTAATAAAAATGGATACTGTTGCCAATATAATGTTAGTGAAGACTGTCAGTTTCAAAATTGTTGATATTTTTAGGTAATTGTCCTAGGAGTCGCATGAGAACATATGGAAGTTTTTAAAATCTGAAAATGGGTTGGGGGATAAAACCACAAATCCATACAGCAGTTCAGATTTAAACAACTGAGTTAGGAATTCGCCGAATTGGCTGTGCAGGTTGGATTAGAACAAAAGCTAAAATTCCTGTCTCTTCTCCTTCTGTCGAGATAGATGAGTGGGGAACCATTTCCGTGGCCTATCATGCCCAGTTCTTTGAGTCAGCTAAAATTTGTGTGTCAACAGCTTTCTGTGCTGTCGTTCTTTTCTGAAATTTAAACAGTGTAAAGGAAGTACATGCTATATTGTCTCAATTTTTTTTGGCGCAGTGTTTCCAGAAATATTTTATTGAAGGCTTTCATGGCTGGAGTTCATTAGTTGTTGTAGATTTTCCGGGCTGTATGGCCGTGGTCTTGGTAAAAAAAAAAATGAAGAAAAAGAAGAAAGAAAAAGCTTTGAATGTGTTTGAATGTTTAAACCAACTCTCCCCCCAGATATTTGAGTTGAAGTTTTTTTTCTTTTTGCTTTTGGGACATAAAATTAATACGAGGTACTTTTTAGCTCTTGTTTTCTAAATATAAATCAAAACAAATATGCTAAAGTAGACTGTGCTCTGTCTAGGGACTTTTGTGCTTCGTATTTTTCCAAGAAACCCGTGTCATTGCGGGGGACAGTGATCGACCGTATTGAAGAGTGGCTGAAACGGATGAGGCCAGAGTAAAAAAATAATTTTAATTTAGCCATTGACAAGTGAATTCGGAGAAGCCCAGTTCTCATGGAGGGCAGAGGGCGGAAGATTGACTTAGGGATGTAGGGGAAGAAGAAGAGGAGATTGCCTTCTGGAGCAGGTCTTTCTGGGCAGCTTCCTCCGGCAGGCCTCGTTTCTGGTCATTGCGCGGGTCAGTGATCGACCGTATTGAAGAGTGGCTGAAACGGATGAGACCAGAGTAAAAAAATAATTTTAATTTAGCATTGACAAGTGAATTTGGAGAAGCCCCGTTCCCATGGAGGGCAGAGGACAGAAGATTGACTTAGGGATGTAGGGGAAGAGGAATTGAGCCGGCAGAGATTGGATTACGCACACTTAACAACTACACCAAACTGGAATTGAGCCGGCAGAGATTGGATTCATGACACACTAATATGCAGAATTCTAAGACTGAGTTGTCACTGTCTGGCTAGCTTCTTTGGAAAGTGGAAACTGACTTGATTGGTATTTTACTTCATTGCTAGATGTTGGCCGTGTCCACAGTAGTGGCTTGGCGCGATATGGTGCCGCCTCTAATTGAACCGGTTTAAAGTGTTGTGGGGCATATCAACCACACAGCACACCCTGCTGCGGGTTACCCATGGCGACATCCCATGGTAAAGCAGCCACATTATTGCAGCGCCTCAGCCACGGAGCACGCTGCCAAAAAGATTCCAAAATTCATGTGCGCATGCGCACACATGCGCATATGGGCAATCATTTTTTTTAAAAAAGGCACCTCCCTAGCGGCAGAATGGATCTGCAGGTTCACACTGCCAAATCCGTTCTGCGCACGCTGCCCCACGTTCAGACATCTGGCCATGCGCGACCACTTGTGATGTGGTGGCTTTTTAACCCAGCTCCAAGTCATCTTGTGATGGGATACGTAGGACTGGGGAACACCTGACAGATGTGCCTGTCTGTCTGCGCCCATTTGATCCGGGGGGGGGAGTGCCTGTGTCGGGCCAAACTGCCTGTGTGATCACGGCCGTTTGTTGGTAATTCTTTCCTGCCTAATCCATCCTTAGAGGCTCCACTATCTCCTTTGTTTAAAGAAACAAGTCTCTCGGCCCTTAGAATTTTCAAAGCTCCGTACCAGCTTCTGATCACTATAGGTGTGGAAACATAGACTCTAGCAAGTTCGAGTGTGCACTCAGGAGAAGAGCACCAAACCCCATGTGTGCTACCGATGCGCATGGGAAGGAGACAAGGCCGATACAAGGAATTGCTGAGTCTGGGGTGGTTGTCTGAGGCACTCGGCGTGTAGTTACATGTTGAATTTGTTTGACTTGGGGCAGTATCACGATCCGGTCTATCTAAGATTTGATGAACCAGATTTTTTTTTTTTTAGTAAACTAGGGCTTTGCGAGGAATTTTGTTTGCTATTACCTTGAAGCGCATGGCAAAAGGGAAAGCCCCTGTAGTGCTCAGAGGGCAAGAACAGATCTGAAGGACATAAACAGCTTGTTTCTGTGGAGCGTTTTTGAATGAATGAATGAAACCTCCCACTGCACTGGGTGTTTGCGTAAACAATCCGCAGTCACTCAAAAGCTTGCGCGATGTGCATAAATTAGCTTCTGTTGTTAGGAGCATCAGAGTTTGTGTTTGTCAGCTGAGGTAGCTGCAAAAGTTGCTACAGTGTACTAATTCTGCAAGTTGAGATCTCGGAGATGGAGATTCTCTCGGTCTTGCACAGTGGAAACAGGAAATGAAATAGGTGTTCCTCTTTGGTGTTTTGTTAAGACTATTTAGGGTAGGGATGAGCTGCATGCAGCGGATGCTCCAAAGACTCTAGTGTCTCTCCCCGTCCTTTTCGAGAACCAGCCGTGTACAAAAGCTTGCAAAAGCCAAGCTTGCTGCAGATCTCGGCGCCTTAGCCCATTTCATCAGTTCTTTGAAACAGGTTACTGGTTACTCAACTAGGGTAAGTCTGTTCAGAGTAAGTGCTGACAGGGTGAGTCTGTTCAGAATAAGTCCCACTGTATTCACACGTAACTTAAGCATGCTTAGAATTGTGCTGTAAAGTATATAAGAACTAACCACTGTAGGCGAAAAAGGCCCCGCCAAAGTGATCCTTCTGGAAAAGACAATAATGCTAGGAAAAGTGGAAGGCAGCAGGAAAAGAGGGGGGGAGGAGGGGGAGTTGTTCATGATACACAGCACTCCACAAACCATATGCAGTGGGCACATGTGAAGAAGAGGAGATTGGTTTTATACCCTGCCCTTCACTACCCGAAGGAGTCTAAAAGCGGCTTACGATCACGTTCCCTTCCCCTCCCCACAACAGACACCCTGTGAGGTTGGTGGGGCTGAGAGAGCTCGTTCAAGAACTGCTTGTGGGAGAACAGCTCTGGGAGAACGTGTGACTGACCCAAGGTCACTCCAGCAGCTGCATGTGGTGAAGTGAGGAATCAAACCCGGTTCTCCCAGATTAGAGTCCACGCTCTTAACCACTACACCAACATGAGATGGATTGACTATAAAAGAAGCCACGGCCCACAGTTTGCAAGACCTGAGCAAGACGGCTAAGGATAGGATGTTTTGGAGGTCATTACTCCACAGGGTCACCATAAGTCGAAAGTGACCTGACGGCACATAACTCAGACCACATCTGCATTTTAGGTCTGGTTTTAATTGTTTTAATGATGTGTTTTTGTTGTCTTTTTAACGATGTGATTTTATTATGTATGTTTAATTTGTTAGCTGCCTTGGTGGCCCTTATGGGGGCGGAGTTGCGTGGCATAAATTTTGTAAATAAATAACAATAAATAAATTTGGGTTTGGAGTTGGTTCTTTACATGGTCAGTGTTCAGCCCATTATATAAGGTTGGTGTCAGTCGTCTCTTTAGAAAGATCTTTTGCAAGTAGATTTTTAAAACTCTTTCTATTTTCATAATTATGTTGCTCTGCTTAGTAAAAATGCTTAGATTAATTTCAGTCTTCTGGCCACACTTTTCCAGTCTTCTGGGGCTGAGTAAGTTGCCCACTTCTCCTTTCAGAGTTTGCTTGTGCAGCTTCTGTTACTTGCCAGCGATGCGGTCAGCTAGCAAATGTTGGTATTGGAATGAAATGTCTTAGCTTGCAGAATGTGCAGGCCGGCACACACAAAATGTCTGCTGTTTAAACACAAATCCTTAACATGGCAAAAAAAGGCATCCGTTAAATGAACGGATTTGCCTCCCGCTTGGTGTTGGCGGGAGCGTTTGATGCTTAGCTCCTTGTAAGAAAGATGTTTGAGCTTTTTAACTGTGGTAAGGCTTTGGCGGCGTGTGGAACATGCAGAATTTTTGCTCACATTAGGGTTTCCATTTGCACTGTTCCGTGTTCTTTGGGTAGTGAAAACCGGCAAATGAGTTGAACTTTCCTTTCTGTCTGTGCCTTGATGTAGCACTTGGTGTACATTGGGCATTCTGAAATGGCTAGTCAGCAGTGTTCCCTCTAAGGTGAGTTAGCATGAGCTAGCTCACAGTTTTTTAGCCTCCAGTTCACACATTTTTGTCTTAGCTCAGGAAGGAGGGCCCCAGAGCAAACTAATTTATGCAGTGGCCAAATTGCTCGCTCACAACTTTAATGCCAGTAGCTCACAAAGTAGAATTTTTGCTCACAAGACCCCACAGCTTAGAGGGAGCGTTGGTCATCAGCGCTGGTCGTCTTAGAATTGGCATGCCCTTTTCTTTTGAGAACCTAAACTCTAGATTTGGAGTACCGTATTGTACTTCAACTGGTCTGACCTCAGGGAATGCATGATGCAGCCTGGAATTCTGTTGCCATAATCTGGGTGCCACATAAAAGAAAAGATCTCCCTTGATCTGTGTTTGTCCCATGAGCTTTACGTTGCCCACTCCTGATTGAATAGGATTAAAACAGAAAAGTTTGGAGAAAGAAAAAATTAATAGTGTTATTTAAAGGAGACAGTTCCTGACCTTTATGCTTTTATTGTCCTTGGTAGTTCAGAACTCTGAAGTCGTGAGCTGGCAGTCTCAAAACTCATGCAAAGCTTTCTGGTTTCTCAAGGAACACGAAAACCAGCTATGAGAATAGACAGGTTGTAAAACAGGCTGGGCTAGTGCAGTTTCTTCCCTTAATTGAACAGAAATGGTCCCCCCCCTAGTTTATACTGCTATAGTTGAACAGTAGTCCTGGGGCTTCTCTTTTGTAGTTACCAAGCTTCTGAAAAATTCACTTGCACTAATCCACTTCTTGTGTAGTTTGGTGTTGCTAAGGAGCACTTTCTCTGAGTTGCTGGAAGACCAGGGATGCTCAGCAGTGACACGTCTGTGGTTGGAATGATTTGCTTTCTCAAAATGGCTCTCATCCCAGGCTGTATAATGCTATTCAGCGGTGTTGAACAGGCCCCCCCCCCATTATTCATGGCATCTAGCGAAGTCTGCCTCAGCCCCTGATTTTTTGGCTTGTCTAAGAGAACTTGTGACAGACCCATTGTCGCCCAGTTGGCTTCAAGTGGAGGAGTGGGGAATCAAACCCGGTTCTCCAGATTAGAGTCCCACTGCCAGTTTGGTGTAGTAGTGGGTAAGAGTGGCAGACCAGGTTCGATACCCCACTCCTCCACATGCAGCCAGCTGGGCGACCTCGGTTTTAATTGGATGTTTTAATTGGATTATTGCTCTGGTATTTTTATGTACTGTTTTATAATATGATGTCAGCAGTGGGAGGGCTTCTAGTGTCCTGGCCCCACTGCTGGACCTCCTGAGGGCACCTGGTATTTTTGGCCACTGTGTGACAGAATGTTGGACTAGATGGGCCATTGGCCTGACCCAACATTGGTTTCTCTTCTGTTCTTATGCCCTGAGCTCCTTTGCAGGGTAGGGTGGGATAAAATCCCCATAAATAATAAAATAAATAACAGCTATATGCTGCTTCCCACCCATTTGCCAACAGGGGAAACAAAAAGATGCTAGCAGTCAGTGTGCCCCACAATGGTAATTTTCACCATAAGCTGATTGTTTCTGCAGTTGTAACAGAAGCAGCCTCCGTTTTTTTCCTCCCGGTGCTTGTGTTACACGTGTCGCCATGGTATCAGCACTCCAGCTGCTAGCAGCGAGTCGTGTTGACAGAGACCAGCAACCCAGGGCAGGATAGGCAGAGTGGCAGTGAGTGCTCTGGTCTTTGAACTGTGGTGAAAGAATTAATAGGTATGAAAACAGCACTTCTGACTTCCTGCTGCAACTCCCAGTTTTGCATTTGTTTCCTGAAGATGGACCCTGAGTTTGACGACGACATCATCATCGTCTTGAATTTCTGAATTGCTCTGGGCGATTTATAACAGGTTAAAAACATACAAAAAGACAGATTAAAATAATCAGATCAATTATTCCTAATTTGATGATCTCCAGATGGCACCCATTTTTTTTAATTTATTTATTTACATGTGATTTGTATACCGCCCATGACCCCTAATGGGTCTCAGAGCGGTTTTTGTTCACAGAGTACTACAGCGTAGTAGTTAATCCTACCTAGGGCCACAATGCAGTGAGGGGAGGGGGTAGCCTACCAGCACCCTTTATTTGGCAGTGTCCGTTCTTCGCTGGCAGCTTCCTTGTTGTTCCGGTGATCCAGACGGCTGTCGGTCGGGCTCGAGCAGGCTGTCTCGGTTTTTCTCTCCCTCGGAGTGGCGCGTCTTGGGCGCAGCTTCGGCCAATGTCCTGACGGCTCCTGCCGTGCTGCATCCCACGTCAGCGCATTGCTCTGGCTCCGCTCGATCCAGCCGCTGCCTTTCCTGGGTCGCTCTCCGTCACCGCCATTGCTTTCTTGCCGCCGCCGCCGATTCTCCTTTTCCTTACTGCTGCCGATCGCCTTCCCAGCGTAAGCCAGGAGGAGGGTGCCCCCTGCCACCTACGGCAGGTACCCCTTCCTCTTAGAGCCGCTGGGTTGGCGGGAGCTGGGACGAGGGCCGGGGGCTCAACCCGGCCGCGGTGGGGATTCGAACAGCCATTATGGCTGTTCGCTACAGATGTTATCAGCAGGCGTTGTATTGCCTGCGCCACCGCTCCCTTTATTTAAACTAAACCCTACTCTGGACTGTTCTTCTGTCTTGTGGAGAGGTTAAGAAGGAGGCCGAAGTTGGCCGGATGGAAGAAAAGGGGGGGGGTACCAACTGTGATGGAAAACCATCGCTGACCTCAACCAAAAGCCTGGCGGAACATCTCTGCCTTATAGGCCTTGCAGAGTTGCATGAAGTACCGCAGGGCAAGTTGGCAGAGGGTTCCACCAGGTCAGAGCCAGGGCCGAGAATAGCCGGATGTCTTTGGGGCCAGGGGTCACGAGCAGATTGTTCTCAGCAGAGTGTAACGGTCTCCCAGGGACACACCAGAGGAGACGGTCCGGGAGATATGCAGGTCCCAGACTGTTCAAGGCCTTAAAGGTCAATTCCAGCACCTTGAATCTGACTCAGTATTCCACTGGAAGCCAGCGTAGCAGGCACAGCACAGATTGTATTTGTGCCGTCCGTGGTGTTCCCGTTAGGACTCGTGCTGCCGCATTCTGGATCAGCTGGAGTTTCTGAGTCAGTCTCAAGGGAAGGCCAGCGTAGAGCGAGTGACAGTAGTCTAATCTGGAGGCAGAGGTCAATTCAGGGGGGGATCGCGGGGGATCGCAGTTCCCCCGGGTGAGGTACGGGGGGTGGGGCACATGAAGAAGCCCCGCCCCCTGCTTCCGGCCTCCCCGCTTCCGGCCCTCATTCAGCCAGGAGGAGGCAGGAGAAGAGGGAGGGTAAGTTGTTTCCTCTCCGCCTCTCCCCACCCCTGCCTGCCTGGGGCCAGGGAGGGCCTTGGCGGGGCTTCCTCGCACTCCCGCCGGCCTTGTAGGTCCACCACTGGGCCCCTGATGGCAGGGGGTGTGGCATATGCTAATGAGTTATGCTAATGAGTTCCCCTAGCTCTTTTTCTATGAAACGACGCCTGTCTGGAGGTGACCGTTGCAAGGAACATTGTCCTCCTGAGGCTCGATGCCAGGTCTTGAAAAAGTCGGCTGCCATAAGAGGTGTTGGAAGTATGTGTGTTGCAAGGTATAAAATTCAGTCATTATAGGGTTCATGTGTGTTTCCTTGTGTGCTGTTGTTTAGACTGACCTGGAAGGGAACCTGACACAGAGCCAATGGAGAGAAAACCAGGAAAACTGAAGTCTGCTTACTAACGATCATTGGTTAATCTATTCAGGTGATTTCCTTCTGGGGGGGAGGAGGAGGAGAAGACCCTCCTCCTCCATTGTTGTAGACCGTGTGGTCAAAGAGTAAAGATGTAGTCTTTAGGTGTCTTTGTTGTTTTGTAGATTTCCTTTGAACCCTTTCCTTAGAAGTAAAGATTTTTACATAGAAGAAAATGCCTCCTCTCCAGTGAAGCAAAGATCCATTGCAATCTCTGAATATTT
>NW_015164367.1:3215-26779 GCF_001447785.1 Gekko japonicus | reverse complement strand
TTATTCACAACTTGCCATAAATGTCAAAACCCCCCCCCCCTCGCTTAAAGACTGTTTTATTTAGGACTGCATTTGACTAATTTAGAACTGCCAGTAAATAAAAAACCTGAGTTTTTAAACAGTGGTCTTTTATGTGTTTTTGAAGAAGTGTGCATGCACTCGAAAACTTACACCCAGAATAAAACTTCATTGGTCTTAAAGATGCCACTGGACTCAAACTTCGTTCGGTTGTCTTATTGACATTGTAAGCCACCTGGAATTCTGTAGGTTAGAAAGGTGGCTAATAAATGTTTTAAAGAAATCCAATAGATTAAGCTTGGGAGTGTTTTCCCCTCCTGGACATCTTCTTTGCACAGTATGCATGAAAGAGAGGAGCTATGGCTCATTGGTGGAGTGCGGTTAAAAAAAATGTTGGTGGTTAGCAAAAACCAAAGAGTTTTATGGCACATTATGGGCTGATGCATTTATTATGGCCTTCGTTTTTTATGGACTAGAGTCCCCTTCCTCAGATGCATGAAGCGGACCTTCTGTTGCTAGGTTGGCAGGAGCTGGAACTAGAGACGGGAGCTCACTCCGTCCTGCGGCAACTCGGGCCTTGAAATGCTGAACTACTGACCTTCCACAGCCTGCAGTTCAGCGTCTTAACCACTTGAGCCACCGCAGCGCCTTTTAGATGCTTGATTAGCCAGTGGTTTTTATTATTCTCAGGTGGCAATGTGCCATTTTTCTCACGGCTGCCTTCTTACAAGGCCTACAAGGTAAAGGTAAAGGTTCCCTTGCTCGAAAGCCAGTCGAATCCGACTCTAGGGTTGCGGTACCTATTTATCTACTTGCAATTTCTTGCTTTCAAACTACTAGGTTGGCAGGAGTTGGCCTACAAGGTACTAGATGCCAACTGTGCTCTGTAGCCCAGCGCTTCCCTAAGTTTGCCTGACTTTCCCAGAGATGAACCTCAAGGTCATGGCTACCCCCTTCCCCTTGGGGTAAACATCCAGCCTGATGAATATTTCTGGAGAACAGCTTGCACCTGCATGGGCACTTTTGGTTGGCCTTCATAGGGAGCGTCACATGAATTTTGCTTTTGCAGTCACTGTTGGAACTGGGCCCTGAGCGGGACGGCCCGGGCTAACCCGATCTCATCAGATCTCGGAAGCTAAGCAGCAGTGGCCTCGGTTAGTACTTGGGTGGGAGACCTTCAAGGAAGTTCAAGCTTCCTGTGCAGAGGCAGGCAACAGTCAATTGTTTCTGTCCATCTCTTCCCTTGAAAACCCTATAGGGGTGTTTGTAAGTCGGCTGCGGCTTGGCAGTGCTTTCCGCCACCTTCAGGGCAACTCATTGAGTTTAGCAAAACTAGAGATGTAAAATTTCCGGAAATTTTGAAGCTCGGAAAAAAACCCTTCCCCCCCCCCCTTTCCCCCCTGGAAAATTTTTGAAATTTTCAGAAAAATTGAAAAAAAATGCAATATTAGCACTTCTTTCTTTTCCAGAACATAAAATATGACTATGTACATTTTTACTTGGCATGAGATTATCACAACTAGCATATTAAAAGTATAGTGTATCCAAACAATTATTACCAACAGAATACCCACCCACATGCAAAAACAAAACTGAAATCTTTTACTTTTCTTGTGACAGTAGCACCTCCTAAAGGAAGAAATGCATCTTGTTCTTGCATTGGAGAGTTCAGTTTGTAACCTAGGACTTGCTTGTCCTCAGTACACAAAAATTAGATCAATCTGATACCATACATATTTTTTAGAAATGATTTGGAAAATATTTGAACACCTTGTCTTAAACTATTTTATTCATCATGTTAAAATAAAATATTCCATAATCATTTTTTTTTTCAATTTTTCCAATTTTTCGGAAAAAAACAAAAAAGGCTTTGGGGGAAAAAACGTTTCCCCCCCACACATTTTTCCAGTTTTTTTCCGGGCCTTCACATTTCTAAGCAAAAGTAGAGTAACTAAAATGTGCAATGTGTACAGAGCTTAGAGGAAGGAAACCTCTAAATGACAGTAAAAAGAGGGTACTATGTACCAGAGGTCTAAGAATGATTATAGAATGTATAAAATTAAATAATGCAGGTGCCTACTCTGGTATAAAAATTTGTTGGTCATTAGGATACCAGACAATTCCTATTTGTTTTTCTGTCCTTGGAGGCTTTAATACAGGGGTGTCAAACATGCAGCCCAGGGGCCGAATCAGGCCCCCAGAGGGCTTCCATCAGGCCCGCAGTGGAACTGGCCATCTCCTGCTTCCAGTTCTGCTGCATCACACCTCGCTTTGCCAGACTTTCTTAAATCACTCAGCCATTTCATGTTTTAACCTGGGTCCTAGACTCACAACTCTGAGCATGAGATTTCTGTGGTGAATATCAATAAATCAAAAGTAGGTTTGCAGCTTACAGAGCTAACGTTTTAAGCATCTTTGTGTTTGTGTCCTTTATAAAGTTTATTTCTCCGCTTCCTGGCATTACATTTTATGACACACATGGCCTGGCCGGACAAAGTCTCATTTGTGTCAGATCCAGCCCTCATAACAAATGAGTTCGACACCCCTGCTTTAATGGTCTGGTCTGGTGGGTTGATGATATTTACAGCTGGGCTAATTGAAAGGGATCGTTTTCATAAGGCAGGTTGGGAAGCGTACCTCTGACCCCCGTTTGCAGAAGAACTGGGGAACGTTTTTTAATTGGTTACTGTCCTTTGTGGGGGTGGGGGAAACCTTCTCGAAACCAGTTTCAGAGGGCAGCCATGTTGGTCTGCGGTAGAACTGGAACAAATTTAGTGTGCAGTGGCACCTTTAAGACCAACAAAGTTTTTTTTTCCAAGGTATGAGCTTTCATGTGCAATGCACACTTTTCCAAGTACATTGGAATGGTAGGTCAGGTTCAAACTTATAGACAGGGACTGAACAGCAAATGAACATGTAAACAGGATGAGGATGAGCAAAGAGAAAACTAAATAACAAGCTAAGGTTATAAGGTCAACAGTTGTAAAGCAATAAATGTCAGAATAGCAGATAAATGTGTATCTTTTCTAATGGTGGGAAGTAAACTGATACTCTCCATTCTCTCCTCTCTGGCGTGGTCACTTAACAGCATTTTTTTCTTAACTAGTACAATTTGAGTTTAGTAGGACCTTGGAGACCAGCAAGAGTTTCAGGGTACAATGTTTCGAGAATCGAAGTGTTGGACAAAGGGAGTTTTGACACTCGAAAGATTATACCCTGAAACCCTTGTTGGTCAGTTGGTGTAGTGGTTAAGTGTACGGAGTCTAATCTGGGAGAACCGGCTTTGATTCCCCACCAGTTTGGTGTAGTGGTTAAGCGCGCGGACTCTAATCTGGGAGAACCGGGTGTGATTCCCACTCCTCCACTCGCAGCTGCTGGATGACCTTGGGCAAGCCGTAGTTCTGATAAGAGCTGTTCTTGAAAAAGAGCAGTTTCTGTCAAGAGCTCTCTCAGCCCCACCTACCTCACAGGGTGTCTGTTGTGGGGAGGGGAAGGGAAAGGAGTTAGTAAGCCGCTCTGAGACTCCTTTGGGTAGTGAAGGGCAGGGTATAAATCCAATCTTTTCTTCTTCTTCTTCTTCTTCTCTGAAATTGCCACTGGACTCAGATCTACCTGTTCTTGAAACTAGAAAGCTTCACGACTCCTGGCCATTCTTCTCCGATGTGAGAAAAGTACTCCTGGTCTAGGCGTCGCACCAATAATTTGACACTAAAATCTGTACGTCCGACTTGTTTTTAAATGCTCGAACTTAAATGTTTCTCTTTTTGAATGTGAATTTCAGTCACATTCACTTTGTTCTTCATTTATTGCTTTCTCATATGTCAACCACTTTGTTTGGTAGACCGAGCTGTGAGTGGGCTCCAGCACAGTGCTTTCTACCCTGTTGCAAAGTGACGGGAAAGTAAGATTTTAAGCTTAAGCACTTGTATAGTGTGTTCCAAGTGTTCAGAGTACATCATGTTCTTGGTAACTTTACGAGAGAGGCCTCTGTTCCCTGAGTGCAGGGTAGGACCATTAGTGAAAGCAATCGCTTGCATTCAGGCTGCCTCCGAGTTGATGCAAGAAGAGAAGCTTGAACTGGCTTGTGTTTCAAGCTGTCTGCCTGTCCTTGAGGAAAAGTACCTTATTTCCCAGAACTCCTTTTTTCTCAAGCTGTGCCCTGTGGACTCTCCATTCCTTTCGGCAGGAATATGTAGTACGCCATAGTCCCATAATGCCCTGAGCTGGATGGTCCAGGCTACCCTGATTTTGTCAGATCTTGGAAGCTAAGCATGGTGGGTCCCGGTTAGTATTTGGATGGGAGACTGCCAAGGAAGTCAAGTGTCATGACACAGAGGCAGGCAGTGGCAAACCGCCTCTGAACGTCTCATGCCTTGAAGACCCTACAGGTTGGCTGCAGCTTGTTGGCACTTTCCACCACTATAGTCCTGTGGTGCAGGAGCCATACTGATATGAGTATGGGGAAGCACCAGGGGGGTGGAGCGGCAAGATGACAAATTAGAGGTCAAGAGGCTAAACCTGAACCTCCCACTTAAGAACATAAGAGAAGCCGCGTTGGATCAGGCCAGTGGCCCACCCAGTCCAACATTCTGTGTCACACAATGGCCAAAACCCAGGTACCCTCAGGAGGTCCAGAAGCCCTCCCACTGTTGCCCCCTCAAGCACCAAAGATGCAGAGCATCACTGCCCCAGACAGAGTGTTCCTATCTATACCTTGTGGCTAATAGCCATTGAGGGACCTCTGCTCCATATAAGAATGTAAGAGAAGCCATGTTGGATCAGGCCAATGACCTGTCCAGTCCAACACGCCGTGTCACACAATGGCCAAAAACCCGGGTGCCATCACGAAGTCCACCAGCAGGGCCAGGACTCCTGAAGCCCTCCCACTGTTGCCCCCTCAAGCACCAAAGATGCAGAGCATCACTGCCCCAGACAGAGTGTTCCTATCTATACCTTGTGGCTAATAGCTATTGAGGGATCTCTACTCCATATAAGAATGTAAGAGAAGCCATGTTGGATCAGGCCAATGACCTGTCCAGGCCAACACTCCGTGTCACACAGTGGCCAAAAACCCAGGTGCCATCACGAGGTCCACCAGCAGGGCCAGGACTCCTGAAGCCCTCCCACTGTTGCCCCCTCAAGCACCAAGGATGCAGAGCACTGCTGCCCCTGACAGAGTGTTCCATCTATACCTTGTGGCTAATAGCCACTGATGGACCTCTGCTCCACCTGTTTATCCAGTCCCCTCTTGAAGGTGTCTGTGCCTGTAGCCACAGCCACTTCCTGCAGCAGTGAATTCCATGTGTTAATTCCACTTGCAGCCATGTTAGGTGCCCTTGGGACTAGCTCATACCAGAGAATGAGGTGCTCAGCTTCTTTCATTGCGCTTACTGGGAGGGGGTGGTGTTTGTCCTGGCCTGTTCAAGCAGGGCACTTATAAGGTTCAAGGAAGAAGCTGTCGACGCCTGGCGTCTGGCTGCACCTCCCTTCAGAAACCTTCTGCACATCGGATCTGTGGTTTCGAGTCAGCTGCGTCGCTGGAGGCTTGTCCTGCCTTTAATCTTGTGTGTTGTCCGAACTGTAATGCCCGTCTCTTTTTCTTTCTGTTGCAGCTGCACCCGAAGATCACGATGCAGCAGAAAAATGAGAGAGCATAGGAGAAACTTACAGCGGAGAAGTCGGTTGCTGACCTGTTGCCGAAAATGGACCGCGGGGTTCTGGGGGCTGAGGCGATACTGCTTCCGGAGGAAGCATCTCCCTCTGCTTAAAAGGAGGCGCCAGCCCAGCACCGCTTGGACGTTGGGCAGTTGGAAACAAGCGGAACCATGCAGAACGAGGGCGTTCGTGAGGAGGTGGGTTCCTGAAGCCTTCCTAAATGCAGAGACTTGTGTCTGCGCTGGAAACGGTACCTTCCTGGAAGCCGTGCCCAGGAGTCCTTTTCCCAGGTGCAGATCTGGAGAACCGTTTACAGTGGCCGAGGGTCTGGGCAGGAAACCTTTCCGGAGAGAACCACTGCTCCACGGACACCGCGGCGCACAAACGGACTCAAAGATCTGTCCAGGCAAGCAATACTGCCCGGAGGGCAGGAGCACAGCTGTAACGGTTCCAGAGGGTCGCCTCACTCACGGTCCCGGGGAGAGCAATAACGGCGGCAGCGATGGAGTCGTCCTCCTAAATAACTCGAGGAGGGAGTGCTGTTGCCGAGGGCCAGAGCCAAACGGAATTTGCGGCCCCTTGACGAGCAGGAGAAGGCCTAAATTTAAGCTGTGTACTTTAAAAAGCAGATCTCTATTTATGATGTATAAGAAACTTTCTGTGGTTAAGTTTTGGGTTAGAATTCTAAAATGTCGTTCTAAGTTCTGGAGAGGCAAGGCTTGCAAGTCGAGTAGAAACAAGCTCAGCTGGGCGGATAAAGTAACCAGGGACCGACAAGAGGACTTCCACCAAAAGGCCTTTGCGAGTAGTCCCTGTACCTTATTTCCCTCTTGGAGGTCAGAGGGTGCCTCTCCCCGGAACCTGCCCAGCTGCTCAGATATGAACAATCACATGCCAGGACCATTAGTCGGGGAGAATCGCACACGTCTGCCGGAGACGTCCCTCGCGCGGGATGTGTCGTTGCAGTGCGGTGACCTCCGTCATAAGGAACTTGTCTCCAAAGACCAAAATGGCATCGTTGGGATCTGCGTGCCTCAGTCGCCTAGAGCAGCCTCTTGTGGGGCGGAGGCGGCAGTGCACAAGGAGGAGATGGGGGAGGCGCCCCCGCTCGATGGTTGCCCCGGTGACGTTTTCATCTCCGTGTCGGAAAAAGAGATCTCCGTTTCGAGTCAAGACGACGGAGACTCTCATCCGGTCATGGGCACCGACGAGATAGTCCTGGAGCCCTGCAAGGCAGACTCGGGGACGCAAGACGGTTTTGCCAACGGGCCCGTCTCCGTGGAGCCGGCCCAGAGCGAGGACAGCTGTAGCCAGATGGAAGTAGAAGGGCCCGTAAGCGCGGACGTTTTTGGCGCAGAGCTCTTAGATCACCCGTATTGCAAAAGCCCGCTCGACGAACCCCGCCGAGAAAGCACAGGACAGAAATCAGGGACCCAAAAGGGTGGCAAGAGAAGCAGTCAGAGAGCTTCTTGCATCAGCGATGAGCAATTGGCGGTGTGGCTTTGTGGTATATATACTCATTCCATGCTTATTACAGGTTTCGCTCAAAGGCCTTCCCACAACCGCCCTTGTCTTGGCCTCTGAACTTTGCTATATTTGTTCGCGGGGGGTGAAGATGGGGTGCTATGTATGAAGTAGTAGGGTGCTCTTGTTTTGGTCTCTGAACTTTGCTATATTTGTTCGCGGGGGGTGAAGACGGGGTGCTTGTATGAAGTAGTAGGGTTGGGGAGCCAGTTCAGCTGGTCTGCCCTCGTTTCTTCATGGCAGCCCTTAACTTGCGATCCACCAAGCCTTATGTAGTGGTGGCCCCATAAGGCGCTCATTCCTCTGGTTTTGGTCACCTGCCTGCCTGGCCATAATGTATAGCTTGCTGATTTGTCTTCAGCTCAGTGGGATACGAGTTGCGGAGGGTGCCCTGTGGCGACACTCCGAAACGTTAGTCATTATGACTCATCCCAGTTGGGGGTGCGTCTGATCTTGATGCAGGGATGTGGCTAGAGAGATGGAGGGAATAGCTACTTTTGGGAACGTTTCCCTGTTTTCTTACAGTCTGGAAATAGACAATACCAAGAATGCACAAAGGGTGACTTAGTTCTTCTGTACTGCAATAAGAAGCATGGATTATAAAAACAAGGAAGTGGCCATTTTTATTACGTAACAGATTTGCTTTTTAAAGAGAACGATCAGAAACTGATAACGTGCTGACTTGAATAGATCAGAGCTGGTTCTGGTGTTGACATCTTGCGTTTTATAGGATTCTTATGGGCATGTGTGCAGAAGCAGTTGGTGGAGTGGGTCGTTCATGCGACTTGCCCGTATTCCACCAATCGATCCTTTGATCCTAGGTAGATATGGCTTGCTAGCAAACCTTGTGCATGATCCACGGTGACGTTTTTTAAAACTTGTATCCATCCCTTGGAATCTAGGAGTTGCTCCCTGAATGCAGACTGTTCAGACCAGATCCCTCCCTTCAGAGGAAGTAAACTGGGTGGTTTTGTCTGAACACAATAGACACCACAACCTTCATCTGCTATGGCGTAAATGGTTTCTAAAGTTACATTGTTTGGTTGTGGTGTCTTGACTGTACACGTGTCAGAGCTGGAGTTAGAACAGTAATACTGGTGTCTAGGAAGCCAACTGTGCTGTGACCGCCTTTTGTAGAGGGCCTGTAAAAGTGGGGAAATGAAATATGCATGCAAAGCTGCTTTTGGGGAACCTGAGTGACCCATGTTTTCCAGAGGCATATCTATGCCGTTTAGAAACCTATGTGCCAGATCTGAGTTTCATACCTCACAGAGTTGCTGCAGAATACAAAAGCCTTTCGCAGGTGGTTTCCTAAAGTGATCATAACACATAGCACATCTAGCTTTCCTTCCCGCTTTCCCCCTTTTTGTTCCCCCCCGTGTCTCTGTTTCCAAAACCCCAGAAATGTTGGCCACGTCAGAAAATATGGGAGGGAAGAATTTAAGCCACTTTGGCCTGTCGATCATCTGCTTTGGCCGTTACGCAGAGGAGAATTGGTATTCCAGCTCCCCAGAGCTACGTGTGCCACCAAATCCATGGCATGGCCCTTATGAGTTTATTCAGATCGGTACTGCAGCATGCAGGGTTTGTTTGTATGTGATGCCCGTGATGTAGAGATTCCTCAGTGTGGCTTACCTTTAGAAAATCGTCCTGCTTTACTAATATAAAAGTCTTGTGGTGGCTTTGTAGCTGTAACCAGTCCACGCACAGGATAACCAGCTAGCCTATGAGATGCCTGGCGCTGTGGGGGAAGCCGATGAAAAGACTTGGTATGTAGCGGTTAGGAGCGCGGACTCTAATCTGGGAGTACCGGGCTTGATACCCCATTCCGTCACATGCAGCTGCTGGTGTGACCTTGGGCCAGTCGCAAGTTCTCTCAGAGCTGGTCTCTCAAGAGGAGTTCTCGAAAGAGCTCTCTGAGCCCCACCTACCTCACAGGGTGTCTGTTGTAGGGGGAGGAAGGGAAAGGAGATTGTCGTAAGCCACTCTGAGACTCCTAAGTGAAGGGCGGGGTATAAATCCAATCTCTTCCTCCTCCTCCTTATTTCACTCTGGAGCCCAGAAGGGCATTCAGGATTCTAGCTCAATAGCATTTCATCCCGAAAAACTGCCCACGGCCTGAGTTTGGCAACAGTGATATAAACAATTTCTGTTCTTATGTCTGACCCCAAGCTTCGTGATCAGCTCAGATTTATTAGTGATTCAGCAGATACAAGACAAAACTCCAGGGCGACAGCCCTGTTTAAATAGCATGCAAACACCACACCCAACCACACCCAACTCCCAACGATAGGCTATTTATATGTCATTAGTTTCTCATTGGCCACCTCCAGAGTCCTGGTGGGCTATTGTTCTAGAGCTGCAAGCTCAGCCAGTCTCTGGTAGATAATCCTGGAATGTTCCCGTCCCAATACATAACAGGCATAGATCACATCTTTTGGGCCTCTGTATTTAACCCTGTAGGTGAAACATGAAGTCTAATGTAGAAAAGATGGTGGGGCAGAAGGACCACACAACAGGCTGTTGTGATCCCCCCTTACGTAAGAACTGCATGTGGATTCTGTTACAGTAAAGAGAATAGACTAACAGCAGAGGTCATTTCGGGGGGATCGCGGGGGATCGCAGTTCCCCCGGGTGAGGTTTGGGGGGCGGGGCACATGACGAAGCCCCGCCCCCTGCTTCCGGCCGCCCCGCTTCCGGCCCTCATTCACCCAGGAGGAGGCAGGAGAAGAAGGAGGGTAAGTTGCTTCCTCCCTGCCTCTCCCCACCCCTGCCTGCCTGGGGCCAGGGAGGGCCTTCGCGGGGCTTCCTTGCACTCCCGCCGGCCGGGAACATTGGGGGCGGGGTGTGTGGCCTTATGACACACTTCCGGTGATGTCAGGGGTGTGGCATATGCTAATGAGTTATGCTAATGAGTTCCCCTAGCTCTTTTTCTACGAAACGACCCCCTGGCCAGAACTATGGGTTTGCCCAAAGTCATCCAGCAGCTACGACTGGAGGAGTGGGGAATAAAGATGTGAAGGCCCGGAAAAAAACCGGAAAAATTCGGGGAAAACTCGGTTTTTCAGGTTTTTTTCCTGAAGCCTTTTTTGTTTTTTTTCCGAAAAATTGGAAAAATTGAAAAAAGAAAAGAAATTGATTATGGAAAGTTTTATTTTAACATGATGAATAAAATATTTTAAGACAAGGTGTTCAAATATTTTCCAAATCAGTTCTAAAATATATATATATGGTATCAGATTGATCTAATTTCTGTGCACTGAGGACAAGCAAGTCCTAGGTTACAAACTGAACTCTCCAATGCAAGAACAAGATGCATTTCTTCTTTTAGGAGGTGCTATTGTCAGAAGAAAAGAAAAAGGTTTCAGTTTTGTTTTTGCACGTGGTTGGGTATTCTGTTTGTAATAATTGTTTGGATACACTATCTTTTTAATATGCTAGTTGTGATAATTCATGCCAAGTAAAAATGTCCATAGTCATATTTTATGTTCCTAAAGTAACAGAATGACTTTCAATCCAGAAAAGACAAAAGAAATGCTAATGTAGCATTTTTTCAATTTTTCCGAAAATTTCCGTTTTTTTCCGGAAAAAACGAAAAAACCGGGTTTTTTCCCGAGCTTCAAAATTTTCCAGAAATTTTACATCTCTAGTGGAGAATCAAACCCGGTTCTCCCAGATTAGAGTCCACGCACTTAACCACTACACCAAACTGGCTCCATAAATAAAAGAATTAACAGACAGATGCGAGAACTGCGTGACTTAGCATTTTTGTTATTATGCATAATTTCACACTTTTCAGTATCATAAACTGGGATAACTTTTTTGACTATCGTGTTCAGCTGGATGAGCTGTAGCTTAACCGGTATCGGCTCTTGGGGCCGCTGCATTTAGAGCATGAAACCTTCATCCACGCAATTCATTAATTCTGTATGCTTCCCCCCCCCCCCAATTCCCACCCAGTCTTTAAAGAATATAGTCAGATTGCAATCAGTTTGTGCTCCAGGCCTTTGAATTTCCTTTTCTGTATCGGCCCGTGAATAGAACCTCCCATTTTTATTCAGATGTCAGAAGTGTGTGAGCTCCTCCCCAACCCATGAATGATGTGCTGATTGGAATCTGTTGCAACTGCCTGGAAATACTGCTCCGCAGGGGTGCAATCAGGCACAATGCCTGTATGACCTCCATTCGTTTTTGTTGGGGCTGGTATATCAAGACGGGCGCTTCAGTACGCTTGGAAATCATTTTCTCTCTTTCATTGGCTTTGAATTCAGAAATACTTTCAGGTCACACCAGCTTCTGTTTATTAGGTCTTTGTCCTGCATGTGTCCTTCTGTAGGCTTCTGTCTTTTGTGAAGAGATGGGGGTGGGCGATTTAATTTTTTTTTAAAAAAATGGATAGATCCTATCGTGAGTTTGCTCTTTCAGCGGATGGTATCTCCAGGAAGGGATTCCAAGGTTCATTTGAACCCAGATTCAAGGCCAATCTTCTCATTATATTATATCGTTATGTCATTATATTGCATTGGCTGTCATCTGTTTGATCCCGCACATTAATTTTGTGCTGCACCTACTTTTCCTGATATGGGGAGGGCCGGTTGTGGGAGCCGGTCCATCGGGAACATCAGCCGCCTTGAGACAGGACGGGTTAACGGCATCTTTTGAACCTTGCTGTATTTTAAAGGATTCCTAGATGAAGTAATGAAGAAATACGGCAGCTTAATTCCGCTTTGTGAAAAGGACGTCATGGGAAGATTAAAGGAAGCCTTTAAGGAAGATTTCTCCCATAGGTTGGTAGCCATATATACACGTATTTGAAGCTGAAAGGAACAGTCATATTTCTGCAGGTCATTTAATCCCAAATTCCAATAGCTGTGCATTTAAATGCGCAAATGTATCTTGGGTGTCTTGGGTAAGGAGCTGCGGTGGCTCAAGTGGTTCAGACCCTGAACTGCAGGCTGTGGAAGGTCGGTAGTTCAGCAGTTCGAGACCCGGGTTGCCTCATGACGGAGTGAACTCCCATCTCTAGTTCCAGCTCCTGCCAACCTAGCAGTTCGAAAGCAAGACATTGCAAGTAGATAAATAGGTACCACTTTAGTGGGAAGGGAACAGCGTTCCGTGCGCCTTGGTGTTTCGTCATGCCAGCCACATGACCACGGAACCGTCTTCGGACAGCGCTGGCTCTTCGGCTTTGAAACGGAGATGAGCACCGCAACCCTAGAGTAGGATTCGACTGGCTTTCGAGTAAGGGAAACCTTTACCTTTTATCTTGGGTATGCTGGGGGATAACTCGGCATTATCCGTCTGTCTGAGCCGCCTTACTTCTGTTCCAGAAAGCCATTTATCACGAAGGAAATCATGAAATATCAAACGAGGCATCCCAAACCTTCCACTTGCAGTTTCCGGGTCTTCTACAATAAGCACATGCTAGATATGGATGATCTGACGACGCTGGATGGTCAGAACTGGCTAAATGACCAGGTGAGAGTACACAGAGGCTTTGCAAGCTGCTTGAGAGAGACAGAGAACATGGTTTCAGCGTTTGTGATGCAGCGACCTGGTTGGCTGGCTAGTTCCATGCAGTATTTCCAGTGGAAATTATGACTCAGCCTCTATAACTCATCTGCTACTTATGCCTTTGTTGTATAAATTGAATAGCAGAGTTGAACTAGGGTGCCCTTCAGTATGAACATTCCTTAGATTGCCTGAATCCCCATTTAAGATGTTCCTCTTAAAATTACTAGTGGGGAAGAAGTGAATTGTTGGGCGGCTGTCATCACAGCAGAGTGCCAGGGTGTTCACGTAAGTTTCCTAACAATTTCTGTTTAACCACCTTGATAAATCTTCTTTGGTTCTTGAAGCCCACCCAGAAATAAGAGCATAAGAAAAGCCTTGTTGGATCAGGCCAAGGGCCCATCCAGTCCCACACTCTGCGTCACACAGGGTGGCCACAAAACCCAGATGCCTTCAGGAGGTCCACCAGCAGGTCCAGAAATCCAGAAGCCCTCCCACTGTGCCCACCCCCCAGCACCAAAAATTTAGGAGCCAGACTCATAATTTCAGCCTTCAGCATTACGTAAGAGCCAGTTTGGTGTAGAAGAAGAAGAAGGAAGAGATTGGATTTATACCCCGCCCTTCACTACCCAAAGGTGTCTCAGAGCGGCTTACAAACTCCTTACCCTTCCTCTCCCCACAATAGACACCCTGTGAGGGAGGTGGGGCTGAGAGAGCTCTTCACAGAGGCTGCTCTTTTTCAAGGACAGCTGTGCCAGAGCTTGTGACTGACCCAAGGTCACATCAGCAGGTGCAAGTGGAGGAGTGGGGAATCAAACCCAGTTCTCCCAGATTAGAGTCCGCACACTTAACCACTACACCAAACTGGCTCTCTGTAGTGGTTAAGTGTGCGGACTCTAATCTGGGAGAACCGGGTTTGATTCCCCCACTCCTCCACTTGCACCTGGCTGGATGACCTTGGGCAAGCCATAGTTCTGATAAGAGCTGTTCTTGAAAGAGCAGTTCTGCAAAGAGCTCGCTCAGCTCCGGCTACCTCACAAGTTGTTTGTTGTGGGGAAGGGAAGGGAGTTTGTAAGCCGCTCTGAGACTCCGAGTGAAGGGCGGGGTATAAATCCAATCTCCTCTTCTTCTTCTGTTGCCTAATTATTGCTCCGACAAAAAAAAGAATGGGCGCCACAATGAAATTTTCTAGGTGCCGTGGCGACCAGGTGCCTGGGATTTGTCAAGCCCTGCTATGTGTACAGTTTTATTCGTAGCACATGAACAAATGAAGCTGCCTTACGCTGAATCAGACCATTGATCCATCAAGGTCTCTCCTCAGCCCGGCAGTGGCTCTCCAGGGTCCCAGACAGAGGTCTGTCACATCACTAACTGCCTGGTCCTTTTCTTTGGGGATGCCAGGGGCTGAACCTGGGACCTTCTGCATGCAAAGCAGAGGCTTTTCCATGAGCCACGCCCCCTCCCGCATAACATTCACCTGCATCTTTGGCCCCCTCCTCAATGCACTTCTCTGCAGCTGCCCACAATGGAGTCCTGGGCTTTTTGTCCGTGTAACAGCTGCGTAGGTAGACTGACGGCACTGATTTGGATCTCGCTGCCCTTCCAGTTGTAAGTCAGTCGAGTGGTGCTTTGCCACGTGGTCTGCTCAGCTCGGGTGACCGAGGCATGGGTCTTTGAAAGATGAGCTGCCACATGCAAGCTGTTAATTTAAAAGATTATGGTTAGAACATAAGAACATAAGAGAAGCCAATGTTGGGTCAGGCCGATGGCCCATCCAGCCCAACACTCTGTCACACAGTGGCCAAAAATACCCGGTGCCATCGGGAGGTCCAGCAGTGGGGCCAGGACACTAGAAGCCCTCCCACTGTTGCCCCCCCCCAGCACCAAGAATACAGAGCATCCCTTCCCCCAGTATATTTTAGCAGGAATAAGCTTTTAGCTCATGTCTGCATGTGTGATACAAACGGAGCAGACCTCACAGACCTCATGATTGCTCCCTTTACGTATTTGAACGACTTTACATAACATAAGAACATAAGAGACGCCAATGTTGGATCAGGCCAAAGGCCCATCCAGTCCAACACTCTGTGTCACACAGTGGCCAGAAATACCAGTGCCATCAGTGGGGACTTTCCCTTAGAGGAGGGCAGGGAGCTGTTCCTCTTGGCAGCAGAGGAGAGGACTCGCAAGAATGGGTTTAAATTAAAGGCGGGAAGGTTCTGGCTGGATAGTAGGGAAAACTTTTTTGTAGTCAGAGTTGTGCAACTGTGGAATCAGCTGCCTCGGGAGGTGGTGAGCTCCCCCTCCCTGGCAGTCTTCAAGCAGCAGCTGGACAAACACTTGCCAGGGAATCTCTAGGCTGACCCTGCACTGAGCCCGTATGGCCCCTTCAAACTCTGTGATTCTGTGATTCGCTAAAGGAACCTCTCAGCTCCTCCCATTGTAGCCTGCTGCACCCGCCTCAAGATCGCTGCCCCCTGGGAACAGTACAGGAATAGGGCAGACTTGTGAGTCCAAAGCCCGTCAGTGTGAAGAATGCTTTATTTTTTGGTGATGCATTTTTTTTTGGGGGGGAGCTTGATCTTTAGAGGACTTTGTTCTAAATGCTGATACCTATGTACAGAGGACGGTGGAAGACCGGAAGGCCTGGAGTGATCTGGTCCATGGGGTCGCAAAGAGTCGGACTTGACTGTGCGACTGAAGAACAAATTTAGAAGAAGCTTGATTCAGTATTTTTGAGGTCATGAGAGCTGGCGATTATAACAGCTGGCTGTTTCGATTGGCCAATTAGGCCATGTCTTTCGTTGCTGACATTGTGTTTCAGATTAATCTCTGAACACCGAGGGCTAGAAACTTACTACTTTCCTGAGTCCCCCTTCCCCTCCCCCTTGCAACTGGGTTTGTATCGCAGCCTGCACAAATGCTTGTTGATTCTCTTTTTGGGTAGCTCAGCTAGAGAATCTAAACTGAGTAAAATCATTTGCTGGCTGATGATGGCACTGATTATATGGTTTTAGTACAGGGCACAGATTGCTTAGGTTGTCATGGTGTTAAGAAAGGGGCTTGATTTGAACCAAATGAGATCCATTTTCCCACCACTGCAGCAAGTGAGAGAATGAAGATCGAAGTCTCAGAACTGAAAAATGTAATCCTATTAGGATTAAGGCCTACTGTGTCAACATTTTTGCTCAACAGAATGAGAGAATGAAGCCTGCAAATGCAAAGTCAGTTGCAAAAGTAAAATGAGACAAAACCGTAAAGCGATAATTACGGCGTCTTTATTACGCTCGTCTGCTGCATTACAGGGTGGCCTGCGTCTGTTACCAAAAAACAAGAAGCGAAATTCTCTGAAGATGTGAGCGTGCTGTGTGTACTTAAACAATATTTAAATCCTGTTTTGTGTGGGCAAGCATCATCTCCAGTTATAGCAACTGCTCTTTATCTGTGGAAATTCGGTAATAGCGTGTGAACTGCTGCTCTCCGGGGGTTGGATCCCGATGACTAAATTTTCCTCTAACAGAAGGGGAGATGTAACTTCTGCCAGTTTCCCCTTTCTTCTGCGGGACCTCCCCCCTTTGTACCTTGTGCCATTCTTGAGGGTCCCGTGTCCCCCAAGAGCAGAATTTCATGGCGGTCACTGCACTGCAGCAGAAGGCAGGGAAGTTCCGCCTTCCGTTAGTGGAAAGCCTGGATCCAACCCTGGGTGTTAGGAGAGAAGCATTTCTGGTTCATTTCGGCTCAGAAGAGCAGGTCACTTGCTGAGTACCTGTTAAAATTTGTAGGTGTGATTGGAAGCCAGGAATTACTCTGTCTGTACCCAAGGAGAATACTCTATGACCCAGTGTTAGTTAGGAATGCAGTAGAAAGTGCTGTCAAGTGACAGCTGATTTGTGGTGACCCTATAGAGTTTTCAGGGCAAGAGACAAACGGAGGTGGTTTGCCATTTCCTGCACAGCAAACTTGGACTTCTTTGGTTGGTCTCCCATCCAAACAGTAGTAGTAGTAGTAGTAGTAGTAGTAGTAGTAGTAGTAGTAGTAGTAGTAGTAGTAGTAGTAGTAGTAGTAGTAGTAGTAGTAGTAGTAGTAGTAGTAGTAGTAGTAGTAGTAGTAGTAGTAGTAGTAGTAGTAGTAGTAGTAGTAGTAGTAGTAGTAGTAGTAGTAGTAGTAGTAGTAGTAGTAATAATAATAATAATTCCGATTTATTGATCGCTTTTCCCCACACATCTGTGGGCTCAGAGCGATTTACAGTTACTCATGACAGCTGGACTAACAATACTCATGGGGGATAGGGAAGACAACATACAGCCTTTTTAATTACACACACATTGTAGCTGGCCGGAGGATTCATCTGCGGGCTGGATCAGTCGTGTTCCGACGGCATGTATTATTGTCGGCTGGCTGATGACGTCAGGGGTTCTTGATGTCGCGCTGCCACACTGCCACCGCCTGGCCTACTCGCTCCACTGCAGGGATGCCGAAACAGATCTTTCATCTTTTGATCTTGCCATGCCACAGAAGTCACACTCGGCAGCTAACACCTTCCCAAAGGGAGTGGTGTGCCCACCCCCTTACGGGTGGTCCCCAATTTATCTACTTGCCGAAGCTTTCGAATCGCTGGGTCGACGATGAGCTAGGACAAGGCTTGGTTGCTCACACCAGCATGGGGCTAGAACTGACAAAGCAGTAACCAGGGACGACCCTGCGTAGCTTCCGAGATCTGATGAGATCAAGGTAGTCTAGGCTATCCAGGACAGGGTGTTAGTAAGGATAACATCTGTGAAGGCACTTAGCTTATTTGGCTCCTGCTGTCTGAAGTTGAGGGGGCCGCGGTGGCTCAGAGATTGAGACACTGAGCTGCAGACCGAGACCCGAGTGCCACATGATGGAGTGAGCTCCCGTCTCTGGCCCCAGCTCTTGCCAACCTAGCAGTTCGAAAGCAAGAAAATGCAAGTAGATAAATAGGTACCGCTTCGGTGGGAAGGTAACAGCGTTCTGTGCGCCTCGGTGTTTAGTCATGCCGGCCGCATGACCACGGAAACGTCTTCGGACAGTGCTGGCTCTTTGACTTGCAAACGGAGATGAGCACTGCCCCCTAGAGTCGGATTCAACTAGCTTTCGAGCAAGGGAAACCTTTACCTTTATCTGAAGTTGACTGAAGTTATAACTACCTTGTTTATAAACCATCAGAGCCAGCATGGCATAGTCCAGTGGTGGCGAACCTATGGCACGGGTGCCAGAGGTGGCACTCAAAGCCCTTCCTGTGGGCACGCGTGCCATCACCCCAGCCAGGCCCAGACCATCATTAAAGTGTCAAATTCTCTGCCAAATAATTTTAAGTAAATGAAAGCATTTGGGATTGCTTTCCTTACTATGTTTGGATCATCTTAAGTTAAGGTATGAGTTGTTTTTTCTTAAGTAAAAATATTCAGGTTAAATTGCCATGTTGGCACTTTGCTATAAATAAGTGGGTTTAGGGTCGCAGTTTGGGCACTCGGTCTCTAAAAGGTTTGCCATCACTGGCATAGTCGTTAACATCAGCTGAAACTCACGTTCAGATACTCACTTGCCACGGCAAAGCCAGTGGGCGACTTTTGTGTTCTCTCAGCCTAACCTTCCTTGTGCTGTTTTCTAATGAAACATTCCTGTATAAACTCTTTCAGATCATCAACATGTACGGCGAGCTAATAATGGATGCAGTTCCTGAAAAGGTAAGCCCACTTTTTTAAAAACACACAAATTGGCTGTGTGGGGTAGGAAGGAGTGGTGTGGGACCTTACTTGACGGCATGAATAAAATTGGCGTGAAAAATGTCTCCCACTTTTTATAAATGGGCAGAGCCGGTTCCTAGCACATTGCACTTTACTCCACTGTAGAGGACAAATCTCCTGCCAACCTAGCAGTTCGAAAGCAAGAAATTGCAAGTGGATAAATAGGTACCACTTCGGTGGGAAGGGAACAGCGTTCCGTGCGCCTTGGTGTTTAGTCATGCTGGCCACATGACCACGGAAACGTCTTTGGACAGCGCTGGCTCTTCGGCTTTGAAACGGAGATGAGCACCGCAACCCTAGAGTCGGATTCGACTGGCTTTCGAGCAAGGGAAACCTTTACCTTTACCTTTTTAGAGGACAAATAATAGTGTAGGTCTCAGAACACTGAAGTCCCTTTCATCTGAGCGCTCCTTAATTGGAAACATGCTTTTAAGAATTATAGCTGCGGAAGTCAGTCCACTGTCTGCCGGTCACTCCATTGCCCCAGGTGATGCATTCTTCTCACCTAACCACAGGGCGCTCCCTTATAGATCAGCCCAGGCTCATTTTGGCCTGCAAGGCATGATCAAACTGCTGCATGTGCCACAGCGAAGGGAACAGTACATTGGCACCGCTTATGGTAGCGAGCAATTGAATGTGGCGGGGAGTACGGGCTTCCCTAGGTGCGCTCTGTCATGGCATAGTTTTCAGGTGGAGAAGCGCAAGAGCCTCAAGCTCATTATGACCTTGAGAGCCAGTTTGGTGTCGTGGTTAAGTGCGCGGACTCTAATCTGGGAGAACCCAGGTTTGATTCCCCACTCCTCCTCTTGCACCTGCTGTTGTGACCTTGGGCAAGCCATAGTTTTGTCAGAGCAGTCCTCAAAAGAGCTCTCTCAGCCCCACCCGCCTCACAGGGTGTCTGTTGTGGGGAGGGGAAGGGAAAGGAGTTTGTAAGCCATTCTGAGACTCCCGAGTGAAGGGCGGGGTATAAATCCAATCTCCTCCTCCTCCTCCTCCTCCTCTTCTTCTCATGATCTGGGGTCCGCATATTTGAAGAGCCATATCCTTCCATCTGCCCCTGTGCGACAACTACGGTTATGCAGCCATGTGTTGACTGTCCCACCATTTAGGGTGGTCCGTCTGGCATCGACCAGAGCCTGGGTCTTTATACCCACAATGGTTTTGCAAGGGAGGTTTTCAAATAGGCCCTACACTGACAGAATTTGCCCTTGTGGCCCCAACAGGATTGATACCTCCTTTCTACGCCCTGCTGGAAAGCAGATTTTTGGAGATTATGAGGGATTTCTATTTATTTAACCTTTATTCAACCAGTCGTCCCCCTGTACTCCAGAAACCCTGGCTCTTTTTCTCCCAGTGATAAGGATCCCCAAGATCATTTTGTTGTTCAGTCGCACAGTCGAGTCCGACTCTTCGCGACCCCATGGACAAGATCACACCAGGCTCTCCTGTCTTCTGCCGTCCTCTGAAGTTGGCTCAATTTCATGTCCGTTGCATCGATGACACTGTCTAACCATCTCATCCTTTGCCGTCCCCGTCTTCTTTGACCTTCAGTCTTTCCCAGCATCAGGGTCTTCTCCAGTGAGTGCTCCCCTCTCATTGGGTGGCCAAAGTATTTGAGCGTCAGTTTCCTTATCTGGCCTTCCAGGGAACAGTCAGGGTTAATTTCTTTTAGGATTGACTGATTTGATCTTCTTGCAGTCCAAGGCACTCCCAAGATCATTAGCAGTGGCAAAATTTGTCTCAGTCCTTTTAGCCCTTGCATCTAAAAAAATAAGAAATAAGTGTTTTCTGCTGCTCAAGGTCTGTGAATCTATGAGCTTCTAAGGGTACACAAGCCTGGGTCTTTTCCACTGTGGCTCCGGCTTTGTGGAATGAAGAGGTGAGGGGGCCCTCCCTAGTGATCTTCAGAAGGCGCGGCGAGGCCTGCCTGTTGGCCAGGCCTTTGGAGGGTGTTTTAGTTGCCAAGCATCTTTTAAGGAAGGAAAGGGATTTGGGGGTTAACTATTGTTTTTGTTTTTTAAACTGAAATATTTTAACTAGCATTATAAGCTTCCTCGAGCTACGAGGGAAAGCGGGATACCAATATTTTTTATTATTTTTATTTTTATTAATAACAACAACAACAACAATAATAATATTTTTTAAAAAGCTTTTGATACTGGAAGCCTTTTGTTCGAAAGGGTCGCCGGTGGCAACAAACCCCCTGTTGGATGGCTCTAGTTTTCCAGCCACTGCCTCCGTGATCTTTTTGTCTTCAAACAGTGCTTTCTAACAATCAACTCTTATCCGTAAAATCTGAGCTGATGACCCTTGTCCCGTGAGAATTGTTCTACCTCAATGAAATGCACTGTATTTGAATGGACTCTTAGACTCCGGCATGCAGACCAAGCTTCTTGGATAATGTTTTCCGGGGCCTTTGAACTGCCCCTTACAACTAATAACCTGTTGTCAGGTAAATCTGATCCCTTTGTCAGAGCGTGATGTACACGCTCTGACAAAGGGATCAGATGTTCAGTTCTTTGCCTTATCTCCCCCCCCCCCCTTGGGCAGGGGAATATTATTTTCTTTGGAAAGTACAGAGTTAAGAACTTTTAGCCTTGCTGGAGGTAAAATGGCCCATGGGGTCATTTTCACCTTTTGTTTCTAGTTCGGTGTTCATGGAAGGAAGTCCTCTGAATTTGGAAATGTGGTGGATGGCAACGTCACCGTTTTGCTTTTGTTGCTGAAACTCGTAACCTGGCTCTGCCTTGTTGCTGTTGCACAGATGCAAAACGCTCGCGACTCGTCTTGCGCGAGTTTGTTTAGAACGTCTCCATCGACGCGAGCAAAAGCCACTCTTGCCCACGTTGGTGATGGGTCTGTGGCACTAACTGGTGGTCTTTCCCTTGCACTAGGAAACCAGTGCCATCTGATTAGTCCCCGGTCTTGGGGGCCACAAAACCATCATGGTAGCATTGGCTGTTGTGAGTGAGAGCAGAGGCTGCTAGTGATAGCCTCAGTTCACAGCATGCGGGTGGGTGTGAGAGAGAATCATATGGACAACAAACCGGGGGACTCTGAGGAGTCATGGGAACAACTTGGGAAGCCCACTTCGCACGCTCCAAATCCAGATTCTCCGAGGCTTGTGCAGGCCAACCGCCTGATCTCCCTAGGGAACCCCCTCCCCAGGTCTATGCTTGAGCCGCGCAGCCAAGATAACTATAAAGCCCTACATGGCCGGGGTCCAACCTACCTGAGGGACCGCCTTTCCCCGTATGTTCCCCCAAGAGCACTACGGTCCGGGGCCCAAAATTTGCTAGCTATCCCGGGCCCCAGGGATACCAAACTGGCCGCTACTAGGGCCAGGGCTTTTTCGGTGGCGGCTCCTACCTGGTGGAACGAGCTCCCGGGGGAGATCCGGGCCCTGCGGGATCTTATGCAGTTCCTCAGGGCCTGCAAGACGGAGCTCTTCCGCCAGGCTTTTGAGTAGGAGCCGCCACCCCCACTATATCACCACCGCTGTGGGTTGGATGAGGCCCTGAGGAAACATCTGAACATGAAAGAAGCCTTAAACCGTCTACCAGGAACTTTGGGCCTACGTTCCGTCATCTTTGGACTATGACGACACTGAGCACTTTGTTTAAATTAGGATTTTTAAGATGTACTGTATGTTTTTAAATTATTATGTATATTATGTTTTATCATGGCAAGGTTTTGCCTTGCCTCTGTAAGCCGCCCTGAGCCCACAGGGGAGGGCGGGGTATAAATATGAAAAAAATAAAATAAAATAAATAAATAACAAGTCATTAAATTTGAATCGGGACCGTGGATTTCTCTCCCATACCGATCGGCTTAGGGTATCAGCGTGCTGTGGTAAGCGGCCTCGAACGTCAAATAGAAATACAACAAAAGTTTGAGTCCAGTGGCGCCTTTAAGACCCAACAAAATTTAATTCTCGGTATACGTTTTCGTGTCTGAAGGAGCGTGCGTGGACATGAAAGCTTCGTACCCAGAATGAAACGCTGCTGATCTTAAAGGTGCCCCTGGATTCAGACTTTGATCTGTTGCTTCAGACCAAAACGGTTACCCACCTGAATCTAGCTAAATAGAAATGCAGCCAACCTCACGCACTCGTAGCTGCTCGGCCCCGCTACTTAGAGTTCTCTCTCTTTGTACTTCCATGCATTCTTTATTTGATTAATGGATGTATACCCCCGCCTTTCTCCCCAGTGGAGGCCCCCAAAGCAGCTTACGTCATTCCCCTCCCCTCCGTATCATCCTCACAGCAACCCTGTGTGGTAGTTCAGGCCGAGAAAATGTGACTACTAGCCCCAGGTCACCCAGTGAGTTTTGACGGCACACGTGGGGATTCGACCCTGGGTCTCCCAGGTCTTCCTTTAGCGTCCAGGCGTGTCTGCCAGTATGCAGGGCTATCATGCTGTAGCGTTCAGCGTGTTGAATGAGGACCGTGAGCAGCCTGAGTTAAACCCTCACTCAGCCATGAAGTTTGCCGAGCAGCTGTTCATCTGCCTTACCCCGCTCACTGCAAGGATGAAATGGAGGAGAGAGGGCCATTGTTCAACCCTCGGAGCTCCTTGGGGGAGGGAGGGAGGGATGATATTGGGCTCCGTAGGAAACTGAGGAAAGCGCATCATCCAGCTGAAGCAGTGGGAAAAGCACACGCTACCATAAAATTATTGTACGAGACTCTAACACAGGTATTCTTCCCGGATGCCGCTCAGTATTGACGGCACGCGTTGTGTGTCTGAGTCCCTTTCTGCCCCGTTTGATCAGCGCAGTCACTTCTCGCCTTGTCTTCACAGGTTCATTTCTTCAACAGCTTTTTTCATAGACAGCTGGTAACCAAAGGATATAACGGGGTGAAACGATGGACTAAAAAGGTATGCTCCCTGGCGCTGGAAATGTAAAGCACGTGAGGAATGTCGGGACTGGTTTTTAAGAATGAAACTAAGAACCTCTCCAAGGAGGAGCAAGAGTCCGGTAGCACCTTAAAGACTAACAAAATTTGTGGCAGGGCAGGGCTATTTTTGGGCAGGAAAGCACAGGAACGGAGTTCCGGGTTGCTTCTGAGTTGGCCACGCCCAGCAG
>NW_015164367.1:0-3172 GCF_001447785.1 Gekko japonicus | reverse complement strand
AGCAGGAATTCATTAGCATAATAGGCCATACCTAACAGCAGAAACTCATTAGGATTGGCTACATTAGGGGTGTGTGGCCTAACATGCAAAGGAGTTCCTGCTACAAAAAACCCCCAGAGTTTTGACAACAAAACAAAGTAAACAGAATAAGAAGCAAAAGGTGGGTGTGGCAACATGGGGTTGTGGCCTGATATGCCAATGAGCTGTGATGTCAGGGTGTGGCCTGATAGGCTAACGGGTTTTTGCTGTTGGGTGTGGCCTATTATGCTAATGAGTTCCTGCTGGGCTTTTTCTACAAAAAAAGCCCTGTGGCAGGGTATGAGCTTTCATGGGTTTCTGAAGAAGTGAGCAGTGACTCACGAAAGCTCCTCTCCTGCCACAGATTTTGGTAGTCTTTAAGGTGCTACTGGACTCTTGCTCTTTTCTGCTGTTACAGAGATGGACTAACATGGCTGCCCATCTTGATCTATCTCCAAGGAGGCAGAGTTTGGTAACTTCCTTAAATGTCTTGTGTGTCAAAAACATCACATGTTTTTTTGTGGAATCTGAAGGACCAAAATGGTGAAACTATTTTAGGTGAGCGGTAGCCTCCCTCTTCACTGACAGCTCTGAATTCTCGCTTAATCAGGGATGCAAGATCCACTCCTTGGGTCCTGTGGTCTCGTTGACGCATTCTGGATTCGCTCCACGCCACATGCCTCCTGTTTTCTGGGGTGAATCCTGTCATTCGTGCTGCAGTTCTCATCAGCAAGAACAGCTGACTTCTGCAACCTGTATAAACAGGCAGAATTAAGTCTGCATAATGTAGCTTTGGTTGAATAATAACCGAGGGGGCATGGTTGTTGAGTAAGAGTGTGTTTTGCATGCGAAAGGAAAAATCTTACCTGGAGTCTCCAGAGAGACCCCTTCACTTGGAATCTAGTGAGTGGTCTTACTCTGGTTTATGGGTGTTTCATATTTCCCCTAGACGTAGCCGTCCAGCACAATTATGACACGTAACACACCCACAAAACAAAATGAACAAGGTCTGTGTAACTGCAGGGTTGGTTTACTAAACACATCCAGATAGGTCAGGTATCTTGAGCCGGGTTGAAGCTGCAGGATATTGTAACTCTGGGAGGGAAAGGGTTAAGACAATTCTCTCACTCCAGTACCCTTGGTAGTTGGTCCCAACCTCTTATGGGTTAGAAGCCGAGTCTCTTTGGCCGTTGCTTGCCTTCTGTTTCGTCTTATATAGGGCCTCTCTTCTTCTTTTCTCTCTCTCTTTCCTGGGCTTGGCGCTCTAGCAAGTTAACCTTTTGGAAGTTAATCTGTTCACAATAAGTTAAATGTGCCTACATGACTATGTCACTTAAGATGTGCTTCTGTTTTTGTAAGTAAAATTTCTTTCTCTTGTTACCACTGGAGTCAGTTCATCTTTGTAATTTGTTTGAACAGCATTTCCCCCTCAGCTGGAAATGTGGAGAATCGGGGATAATGCGATAAAGCTTCAGAGGCTTCAAGTAAAATTATTATTATTATTTTACGTTTAGTCCAATAGAAGCATGAGGCGAAATATTCCTTCCCTCAGCTAAACTTTTTGGAAGAGTCCTTCCCACCCCTGATGCAACAAGACAAGAACCCTGTCCAGTGGATATTGTTGGTCCTGTAGTCAGTCTTTTCAGTGAAATATTCCATGGTGTGGCAATTCCTGATGTTCCACTGGGGGAGTTGGAAAACTACCTATGAAATCTTTGGAGAAAGGAAACAACATTAGCCTGGTTGAGCTAACATATTCAAGTCATACCCTGTGGGTGTGTCTCTATGAATATCTGAAGGGCCCTCTCCTTCTGCCTGTCCCTTGGCACCAGCTATGGTCATCAGGCAGCCACCTGCTGGCTATCCCACCACTCAGTGTGGCCCATCTGGCATCATTCAAAGCCTCTGAGCCTTTCCCCTTGTGCCTCCCTGTCACGGCTCAAATGGGGTGTCACCTGACGCTGCCACCACTCTGGTTCCAGACTCCTCTGAGAAGGCCCAGAGCACCCTCCCAAGCCTTTAGACCTCCCTTTTAGCCGAAATGAGCATGAGGACCAGGCAGAGTGAACAATGATAACGGTTTATTTTATAGGAGGTCAAACAAACAATGTGCAGGAATAATAACAGTAAGTGGGTGAAAAGAAAAGAAATCAAATGCCCTAACGCGTCTAAATATATTGTCCCTAGCTCAGTATCTCAAGTGGCCTTAGACTACTTGCCCTTCCCTTAGGATGAGGGTTTCTTCCGCACAGCAGCCTTCCTTCTGGCCCTGTTCCCTGGGAAGAAGAACAGCTTCTCCTCTTGCACCAGTTCTTTTATTCCACAGCCCTCTTCTTCCCTATTGTCCAAAATTGTAGCCAAAACTTCCCAAGGCTTTCTGGGGTTTGTAGGCCCAGCCCCCCCTACTGCTAGCCAGGCTCCCTGAGCCTACTAGGCCTCCGGTGGCACAGCCCAGATCATGACACTCCCACTCTGTGGAATGGGCTCCCTGAAGAAGGGAGGGGCCCCTCCCTGGAGATCAGGTGGCACTGCAAGGCACTGCCCGTTTGTCGAGGCTTTTGAGAGGGGTTGAATTGGCAGGCGTGTTTTACAGGTGGTGGTGGGGAAGGGATTTGGGGCTTGCTATTATTTTTGGTTCTTGGGCTGAAAACTGATTTTTTAACTCTCGTCGTAAGCAGCATTGAACCACGAGGAAAGGCAGGATATAAATGTTTTAATAAATAAGAACGTGCCGCCGATCTTCTCGTGTATTTTTTTAAAGGCACTGCAGGTGGTCCTTGGAGCCACATAGGAAGCCTTTTGGATTCAGACTCTCCAATATTTTTATGTGGATTTTAAAACCATGCGCAAGCCCTGAGCGTAGCCTTTGCTCACAGAGGGGCCTCGCTGGAGACCCAGCCGCATCTGAATAGCCCCCATTGCTTATGCATGCATGGGCCAAAGGCATGCTGAAACGCGGGGACGATGTCCGTGCGTCAGTTTCCTTGCCCCTTTAAGGTTCAGCCATCCTCCCGTTGCCTCTGCTTCTGCAAAACTGCAGTCGCCTCAGTAGCTTGCACAGGCCCAACCCTCTTTGAATTCTTTTGAGATAATAAAAAAAGAGCCATTCCTCTTTTGTAAGTGTTTGTTAAAACAGGGCTTCGTAAATGGAGAG
>NW_015164366.1:51477-55978 GCF_001447785.1 Gekko japonicus | reverse complement strand
CTCCTTCTACTTCTTCTTCTTCTTCTTGGAAGATCTGAATCAGAGGCAGGTGGACATCTCCTGTCAGGGCCTAAGATGGTAGTGCCGTGTCAGCATCCTGAGGGTGTTGGGGTAGGAGTTGGTCATGAGGGACGTCCAGGCCGAGAGCCAAATTATAAAGTCCTGTGGTCGCCTCAGACTGGTGGTCACTGAGTTACAGCACACCAGTTGATCTTGGGCAGTCGGACCCGAGTGGATCCGACCTTTGGGTCTCTTGCTCCCTCCTCTCCCTTTCCCGAACACCAACCAATCCTCCTCGGCTCCCACCTGCGGTTCTCTTTATTGTGTGTAGCTGTCTCACCTGCGCCGCTCACCGCCCGCTCCCGCTCCTTAAAGGAACAGAGCCACGCTAATAGAGTCCCCTGCGATTCCTGTATTTTCCCCACCCGTCTCTCCGTCTATCAGCCCCTTGCCGTGTCGCCCAGTCTCCTGACTGCCCTTTCCTTCCTCCCGTTCTAGCTGGGCATCCTCGGCCTGGCCGCATGGCCAAGAGTCCGGGTCCTCCAGGGAAGGGTCACACTCCTTGATTGGCTGCCTGTCGGCCGCTGAGGGGGATGCTTCCTGCATAGCAAGGAGGAGGCTGTCCTGTTCCTCCTGACATTGTTCGCTACAGACCAACCTAAAGCTGCAATTATATAAACAGAGTCTCTTGTGACAAGAGGAGGCACGTTGCCCCAGAGCAGGTTCAGCTCCGGTCCGTGCCTGGATGGAAGCCCACCAAGAAAGCCCAGGGTCACTAGAGGCAGGTAATGGCAAACCACCTATGAGTGTCTCTTGCCTTGAAAACCCTACAGGGATGCCCTAGGTGTAAGCCCGCAAGCCTGCTACGGTGTTTTTATGGACTGTGTAATACTGTACCTAATGAAGACTGTGTAATACTGTACCTGATGAAGTGTGCCAACAACGAACTGTGCCTGAAGCCGACATGCTGAGAGTGCCCGGTGAGGATACATACCAAAGATTGTGTTCCTACAATGGTTGTTATTCCTAAGGGGTTCCCGTGTCTAGCAGACACCATTTCAGACCAAGCACATGGTCACAGAAAGCACAAGACACCATTTCAAACCAGCCGCACGGTCACCTACCTCCAGGCCCCCCCCCTCCCCCTCGCACCAGAAGCTGCACGTACTCACAAAGACCATTCAGCCTGTCGGCATGGACATGAAGTCATCCATCTGCATACTAATACCCCTAGCCCAGGTGTCTTGATTGAGTTAGCAACTAGATCTCAAATTGCCCGCCAGCCCCTTGGCCCACCCAGAGGAATACAGTATCCAATCACAGACCCTTTGGCTATAACAGAACACTGTGTCATAGGGGAGGTCCCCTGGACCCAACTCCTCCTCTAGACCCCTTTGATATAATCAAAAACGGACCCACAGTTCGCTCTCTTACGTCTCTGACTCTCTACCCCCATCGCACCCTAACAACGCCCTCTGTAAAACCTGCTTTTCCTCTTAAGCCCAGCTTGCTATCTCAAACCCTTCCCATCCCTCTTTACGTTCCAAGGTCACTCAGCTGGCTTCATGTGGAGGAGTGGGGGATCAAACTTGGTTCTCTGGATTAGAATCCACCGCTCTTAACCACTACAACAAACTGTCTCTTTTCCTTGCAGTGGTTCTTGCAAAAGTTCTTGCAACCAGCTATGTGGACAGCCTGGCTAGTGGGGTGGTTGTTGATGCATTGGTCTCAAATTTGTACTGTCTCCTGACAAAGGGTCAAGGAAGCTGTATTTCCTTGCTTGTTCAGATAAAACCTAACAGTGACACTGTTGGTCATGCCACCAGGTGAAGTTGAAAAAACGAGAGTGTATTTTGCACTACTTGAAGCTCCAAACTGTTTATAGGGAGACAGACCTCATTTGGGGGCCATATGCCACTAGCTATCAGGGGGACAGAACATGCTCTCCAAAAACTGAGGGAAGCATCAGTAATCCAGATTCATAGTGGGAAGAATATCAAAAGGGGCAGCTGTGAGGAATCATATCGTAGAATCACAGAATTAGAAGGGGCCATACAGGCCATCTAGTCCAACCCCTTGCTCAGTGAAGGATCAGCCTAGAGCATCCCTGACAAGTGTTTGTCCAGCCGCTGCTTAACTGCCTGTGAGGAGGAGCTTACCACCTCTCTAGGCAGCTGATTCCATGTTGCAGAACTCTTACTGTAAAAAGTTTTTCTTAATATCCAGCCCTTTATTTAAGTTTTTCTTAATATCCAGCCCTTCCTGCCCTTTATTTAAACCCATTATTGCGAGTCCTATCCTCTGCTGCCAACAGGAACAGCTCCCTGCCCTTCTCTGACAGTCCTTCCCCCCTCAACCTCCTCTTCTCCAGCCTAAACATTCCCAAGTCACTCAGCCTTTCCTCCTAAGGCTTGATCTCCAGGCTTCCGATCATCCTCATTGCTCTCCTCTCCATTCTGTCCACATCCTTTTTGAAGTGAGGCCTCCTCCAGAACTGCACACAATACCCCAGGTGTGGCCTGACCAATGCAGTATAAAGTGGGCCAATGACATCTCGCGATTTGGATGTTATGCCCCAGTTGATACACCCCAAGATTGCATTAACCATTTTTGTCGCTGCATCACACTGGCTACTCATATTTAATTTTTGGTCCACCTGTACCCCAAGATCTTGTTCACACACAGTGCTACTCAGAAATGTATCCCCCAGGCTATCCTAATCTCATCAAATCTTGGAAGCTAAGCAAATGCAACCCTTGTTAGTACTTGGATGGGAGGCCACTGAGGAAGTCAAGGATCCTTACACAGAGGCAGGAAATGGTAAACCACCTCTGAACTTCTGTCACCTTGAAAACCCCAAGTGGCTGCCATATGTTGTCTGCAAAGTGATAGAACGTTCCACCACCACTATAATCCAACCTAACAATTGTTATACTATGACTTTCAGATCACCCTGAAGACCATAACACAAAGAACAGTATAGGGAAATGTAGAAAGGCATTAATTACAAGGTCATTTTTTTTTTTGGTTTAGAAATCCAGGACTGCAGAGAGGGGCAAATAGGAGCCCCAGTGTTAAAACTGTTGAGATATAACCTCTTCTTCATTTGAATCCCTTTCCCTATGGCAGGAATTTAAATGCTTTATGGGTTACTGGTCACAGAACAGGCAATGTATGTTTATCACATTCCACAGAGCAGTCTAGTTCTGACTCCACGGGAATCCATCACAGACATCTCACAACTCAATAGAGCTCCGTTGAGACACTCCACAGCTCCACAGAATACAAAAATCAGCTTATAGCTTCCTATGGCAGATGCCATGCGGCTTTGCAGTCTCCCTTGGATTGATTTTCAATAGGACAACCTTGCTTGGCTCTATGTGGTCTTTCAGTGTTTTGTTATGTCCAAAACTTACATGAGGAATGCCCTCACTTGTATTGTTTCCCAGGCTCTCGGCAACGGCGATGTTGGCCCTATATATGCTTATGTATTTCTCTAGTTCACCGCTTACTAGGCCTCATGGAGGTTTTTTTTTCCTCTTGAACTCATACTTCATCATGGACTAGGTAGTCTTAAATTCCGTTATGGACAAAGCAAACCATCAGGTCACTCCAAAAAGCTTTGGCATACAGTGGTATCCACTCCGTCCATATTACAGTGTGGATAATGGCATCTGAAACTTTTTTAAAAAATTAACAGGGGCCTCTGTATGCAAATTTAAAGGCCAGAACATGGGACAGCAGTATCTATTGTTCCATAGATCCTTCAGAGGTCTCACAGCAGAAGAGTGGAAGCCTAGTGTGGCCGAAGGATGCAATCTATGCTGAACTAGGCTACCTCCAGATTCAATGAGCAGATGGCAATTTTACTGGCCTCCTTGGTAAATTGGATTTCTCATAAACCTACCATGGACTACATCTCTGTATTCAGTCATTCAGCCAAGCCTCCCTTCCTTCTCCATCCATCCACTTTATGGGAAAGTGCTTTGGCTCAGTGGTAGAGCATTTGCTTGGCATGCAGAAGGTCTCAGCTTCAACCCCCAGCATCTCTAGCTGAAAAGGAGCAAGCAGTAGGTGATGTGGAAGACCTGCCTGATGGACCCAAAGGTCTGATTCATTATAAGGTAGCTTCAGGCAATGCTACTCATTGTTCCTGATCCAGATATAATTGTACCATGCAGGCTTTGAAGATTCCTTCATCTGATTCCTTGAATGAGAGCTGACGGTGAACATGTTGTATTGGGCACTCCGTTCCTCCTCCCAGGATGTGATTTTGATAAATCAAATACGCACCAAACAGTAGAAAGATCATATCAGCATCAAATTAGCCACTGGATCCCTTGATCATATGCAAATGGAAATTAAGGTTAATTTGTTTAATTTAATTAGACTGCATGCATGAGCATTAATGAGGCAATATATTACCAGTGTCCTAGAATGGGCGCAATATGACTGATAATGTACATATAAATCAGCACTGTTTCAACAGTTCTCAGGCTAC
>NW_015164366.1:25472-50739 GCF_001447785.1 Gekko japonicus | reverse complement strand
TCAAAACCCGGGTGCCGCATGACGGAGTGAGCTCCCATCTCTAGTTCCAGCTTCTGTCAACCTAGCTGTTCGAAAGCAAGAAATTGCAAGTAGATAAATAGGTACCACTTCAGTGGGAAGATAACAGCGTTCCGTGCACCTTGGTGTTTAGTCATGCCGGCCACATGACCACAGAAACGTCTTCGGACAGTGCTGGCTCTTCGGCTTTGAAACGGAGATGAGCACCGCAACCCTAGAGTCGGATTCGACTGGCTTTCGAGCAAGGGAACCTTTACCTTTACCTTTTAAAAAAATATTGCGCAAAACTGAAGCCCCGTCTTAACAAAAGAATACCAAAACAATACTTTATTTCATATAGCAAGTATTCACATACCACAAATAACACATAGAAACGAGGTAACAGACAAACATAGAGCGGGTGGGGGGGGCGGTTCCAGTCAGAGCAACACAGAGAACTCTAGTCTCTCAATGTTCCACCGAGTGGACAAAGCTGGCTTGTGAGGGGGCCCGATTTATACAGATACATCAGAGCATTTCACAAAAAAATGACACCTCACTGAATTACATCCATCTGTACTTCAATTGTTGGTTTGATATGTAAGAGATGTTCTCTTGCAGTCAAGACTCAGGAAAACAACATTGTTTGTCCAAGGATGTTCCCAAACGATTTACAACTTGACTTATTACCTTTGCAATTGACAGCATCAGGTTGCTCCTCCGCTATCCCAGAGATGAGATAACAACAGACCTTGGGCCTGGTTTCTGTTATGTGATGTTCTGTGCTGTGAAAGCTAATAGAGGGGCTTTTGACTATTTGCCTATTGTATTCCTAAACCTAAAAGGTAAAGGTTCCCTTGCCCTGTAAGAAGAGCTCTGTAAGCTCCTGGAGGATTGGCTACATTAGGGGTGTGTGGCCTAATATGCAAAGGAGTACCAGCTACAAAAAGAGCCCTGCCATTTCCGCCTCACCCTCTTTAGGTTGACACTCCCGCCCTGTTCTGCTTTCTTCCCCTTCTTCTCCAGAGACAAAAGAGGATGTTTCCTCCCGCTCAGGCAAACATTTTTTAAAAAGCCAGAGAGAGGATAAGAAGGAATCAGTCAATATAAAGGAATAGGGGATTCCCTGTTCCCAAAAGTGTCAAGTCTTGCATGTGTGGGCCTGGGCTTCCCCCTCCCTCCCCTTTCTTTTTGCAGAAGAGAAGAAGAAGAGAAGAGATTGGATTTATACCCAGCCCTTCACTACCCAAAGGTGTCTCAGAGCGGCTTACAAACTCCTTCCCCTTCCCCTCCCCACAACAGACACCCTGCGAGGTAGGTGGGGCTCAGAGAGCTCTTGACAGACGATTGCCTTTCTCTTCGTCGTTAGAGAAAGCAGCCGGTTAGCTCACCAAAAATGTGGGTTTTGCTTGTAGATGCAGAATGCATACAGAATACGCAAATAAATCAACCGGAGGGGGAGGGGGGGAAAACCAGTGCAGAGGGAATGCGTGTGACTGCAAAGTCAACCCCTAAGGCTTGGATCCTCCAGAACAAGCTATCAGTGCAGAAAGGGTCCCGGTTTGGACCACATCTTGTCTCCATCAGCGTGCAGAGTGCAACCATGCTCACACCTGCCCCACTTCCAAAAAGAAAGAGACTTTCCTCCCCCCCCCCTTACAGTAGGAGGTGAATGGGGAGAAGAGGGTTAAGCCATATTACATTCCCTGACAGCTTTCAGCATCCAGTCTGAAATAATACACCATCTTATAAGTTCATCTGGGCTGACCTTTTTCTCTTTGTCTAACCATTTATTTTCAGTCTGACCAAACTCATTATAGCGAAAGAGAAGGAGGGGAGGAAAGATACATTATATTTTCCCCTTCCTTGCAGGGCTCAGCGGGCTGCCTGTGATGGCATTGCGATGCGGTTGCTAACTGAACGACAGTTGCTACACTAACAATATTATGGTTTGGGGAAACTCGCTCATTAGTTATACCCAGTTCGGTTTCTATCTCTGGGAACTTCGTACGAGTGCATTTAATATTCAGCCTTTCGATTTCCTTTCTTCAGTTCATTAATTTGAACAGTAATCTCATCTTTTTTTTCCTCCTGCACAGAGCCACAATTCGGCAAAAAAATGTCTGGGTGAAATAGTCTACAGATAAATCCAATCAAGTCATTTCCCCTCATTCCGGCTATTTCACTTAGGAACCACACATTACTTTCACCTTCAGTAGGCTAAGGAGGCCTGCTGTGACCAAGGTCAGAACCTTCTGAATATGGACCTCCTGTAATGAAAACATTTATTTGAGAAAATTTAAACCTGTCTCGAGGAAATGTCTGTTTTGATGCTGGAAGTCATGGCTCGGTCTTTTTTCCTACAAACATCAAGCAGCAGCCGGGCTGCAACTCTGCCCCAATTTGGGGCAGGATCGTTTCCAGATGGGTCCTAGATCTAGCTAGTTTGGTGTGGTAGTTAGGAGCGCAAACTCTAATCTGGGAGAACTGGGTTGGATTCCCCACTCCTCCACATGCAGCTGCTGGTGTGACCTTTTGTCAGTCACAAGTTCTCTCAGAGCTGTTCTCTCACGAGCAGTCCTCGAAAAAACTTTCTCAGCCCCACCTACCTCACAGGGTGTCTGTTGTGGGGAGCGAAAGGGAAAGGAGATTGTAAAACACTCTGAGACTCCTTCGGGTAGTGAATGGCAGGGTATAAATCCAATCTCCTCCTCCTCCTCCTAGCAGAATGCAGGATCTATTCCAGGTTTAAGAGATCCACTCCAGAGGGCAGGCAGAATTAGGCTTGTCATCTGCCGACCCATGTTGTTTAAGCCCCCGCCCTCCGTCCCAATCCTCCGCCCTTGAGAAACTGAGAAGCGGAAGGGGAAAAATGGCTGGAAAATGGCCTCCATAGTGATGTTCTAGGAATTTCCCCAAGTCTCTATGGTCTTCGACATAATGATTACAGGAAATTCCTAGCACCACCTGAAGGTGATGTCACATCTTTCCCAAACTCCACCTTCTGAGGCACCATCCTCAAAATCTCCCAGCTAATGCTGAGGCAGTGCTAATAGAAGGCATCCAAGTTTTCTTCAGGGTCTTCAATTCTAGACTCATAAATGCAAGTATGATTTAATGTAAACATATATTTTTAACAATATGATCTAGTTACGGATTTGTCACATCTGATAGAAAGGAGAAGGGTTGGCCTCCTGTCTTTGTTTTCCTGTTCCTCTCCCTCCCATCTTCAAGTGATGCTATTAATTTTCTGGCCCTGATGATCACAGACATTAAGAGCCAGCCCTGCTGCTATCCAGGGATAATTTTAAATGTCTAATTCCTACAGGTCTAACCGATAACTCCCTATTTTAATTTTGCTCCTTCCTTGTGTAAATGGAACCGCTGATTTTTCATTTTACTGCTGTTTTCTGTTTGCTCCCACATTTCCCCCAGGAAATGTATTGATTTTTCACTCTTATAGTTGTACCAATTAATCAGCATCATGCATATATAATGTATATAAATGACGCACATTGAACATACAAATGGCTCATTATTGCACATAAGCACAGGATATGTTGATGTACCGCTGCAAAGCCAACAGCAAAAAGCTTAGGCAGATTCTGATATTCAGTCGCTTCCCTATTTGTATTATTTTGCTTTCCTGTGACTTTTGCTGGCAGAGAATGCTCTGCCAGTTTGGTTCAGTGGTTAGGAGCACAGACTCTAATCTGGGAGAACTGGGTTTGATCTCCCACTTCTCCACATGCAGCTGCTGGAGTGACCTTGGGTCAGTTACAAGTTATTTCAGAACTGTTCTCTCTCAGCCCCACCTACCTCACAGGGTGTCTGTTGTGGGGAGAGGAAGGGAAAGGAGTGTGTAAGGCACTCTGAGACTTTTTTGAGTAGTGAAGAGTGGGGTATAAATTCAGTCTCCTCCTCCTCCTCTTCTTCTTCTTCCTCCTCCTCCTCCTCTTCTTCTTCTTCTTCTTGCAGTCATTCCCATAACCTCCTCCCCGGGGGGATTGCTTTAACCATGTTAAAAAATGATATTTTTTGCATGCCTGAATGTAATTACTTTTCATTTTCCAAATATAAACAGCCCACAGGGCAATCAGATGTATGGAATGTAGACGGAATGCATAAAAGTGTTAGACCACTTTCTCAGTCTTCAAAACCTAAAACATGAAAGCAAGAGTCAGGAAATGAGAGTTGGGATGGAATGGAATCAGAGATAAAGTAGGAATAATACAAGAGGCATGATAAATGATAAAAGGGTTGGAACACTTTCCTTAAGAAGAAAGGTTAAAGCGCTTGAGGCTCTTTAGCTTGGAGAAATGATGGCTGAGGGGTGATATGATCGAGGTTTATAAGATTATGCATGGGATAGAGCAGGTAGAGAAAGAAGTACTTTTCTCCCTTTCACACAATACAAGAACTCGTGGGCACTCAATGAAATTGCTGAGCTGTTGGGTTAGAACAGATAAAAGGAAGTACTTCTTCACCCAAAGAGTGATTAACACATGGAATTCACTTCCACAGGAGGTGGTGGCAGCTACAAGCATGGACAGCTTCAAGAGGGAATTAGATAAGCATATGGAGCAGAGGTCCATCAGTAGCTATGCTATTAGCCCCAAGGTGTAGATAGGAACTCTGGGGCAAGTGATGCTCTGTCTTCTTGGTGCTTGGGAGGGCCAACAGTGGGGGGGGCTTCTAGTGTCCTGGCCCCACTGCTGGACCTCCTGATGGCCCCTGGTATTTTGGGGCACTGCATGACAGAGTGTTGGACTGGATGGGCCATTGGCCTGACCCAACATTGGCTTCTCTTACATTCCCATTATGTATTTATAATAGAACTTAAAGGAGGAGTGTGTCTGTATGCAAAGTTACTCCACACAAGTTAAATTGAAGCTCTCAAACCGGTTGTATTGTAGTACCATAAATGTCATTTGTACAGGTAGATCATGACTACTGTTCACCAGTGCACACAATAGTCCTACACATTTAATGAACGCATGGGGAAGGGAGTACACAGGCCCTGCCCCCTGTCTCCGCTCAATCACTGGGTAATCTGTAGGGGTGACCGAGCAGAGGATGTGACCATGCGCAGACTCTCCCACCCCATGCTCAACAACTCTCTAAACCCTCCATGCCAATAAAGGTTTTGAAATTGAAAATTGAACTCTCTAAACCCAAACTCACTGTTTACAGGGATGGAGAGTTCACCTGGCCACTTCTTCCCCATGGTCACCCCTGCGGACAACCAGGTGAGTGCAGTTTTCAAAGATGCATTATCGAAATCCAGGCTGCAAGTTGCCAGGGTAATTTTCACAGTGGCCAATTCATCCTCCTTTTGGAGTGACTGAAGTCGATTTGGAACCTTCCAGGACACAGTTGCTACCTAAGAGAGCCAGTTTGGTGTAGTGATTAGGAATGCAGACTCTAATCTGGGTGAACCAGATTTGATTCTCCACTCCTCCACACGCAACTGCTGGAGTGACCTTGGGTCGGTCACAAGTTCTCTCAGAGCTGTTCTCTCGAGAGGAGTTCTCTCAGAGCTCTCTCAGCCCCACATACCTCACAGGGTGCCTTTTGTGGGGAGAGGAAGGGAAAGGAGATTGTGAGTCACTCTGAGACTCCTTTGGATAGTGAAGGGTGGGGTATAACTCCAATCTCCTCCTCCTCCTCCTTCTCTTCTTCTTCTTCTTCTTCTTCTTCTTCTTCTTCTTCTTCTTCTTCTTCTTCTTCTTCTTCTTCTTCTTCTTCTTCTTCTTCTTCTTCTTCTTCTGTGCATGGACTCTAATCTGGGAGAACTGGATTTGATTCCCCACTCCTCCACTTGCACCTGGCTGGATGACCTTGGGCAAGCCATAGTTCTGATCAGAGCTGTTCTTGAAAAAGAGCATTTTCTGTTAAGATCTCTTCCTCTTCTTCTTCTTCTTCTTCTTCTTCTTCTTCTTCTTCTTCTTCTTCTCCTCCTCCTCCTCCTCCTCCTCCTCCTCCCAGCTGCGAAACACTGTTTCCTGTTTCTAGTTCCAACAACCATCTGGATCCCTTCAAGGTTTGTGAGTGTGGGGGCTGGGACCTTCACCCCGGACAATGATTAAGGAGCACTCTGAAGCTACAAAACTTCTTCTTCAAGGAAAGGGCAGCCTAGTCAAGGAGAAGAAAACCATCTGTCTCCAGAGCAACTGGACCATTTACCGTTAACTTTTATTTATAGGCCAACCATTGACCTAAAACAGGACTCAAGGAGAGTCAACATAAGCTTTCAACCATCTCCTATTTCTAAAGCTCTAAAACCAAGAAAGTAAACCCAATCCAATCATCATCTGAAATCCATATTTTTTTTAAAAAGGTGACTGAACACCCTTCTCAAAAGCTCAGCCTTGCGTAACTTTCAGTTCAGCAACATGGGGGGGGGTTCTTCCTGACAAGCACTTCATGTTGTAGATGCCACCATGGAAGAAGCACAGGTATGAGCTGTAGCTGACCTCACCAACCTTCAAGAAGGGGCCACCTGGAGAAGCTGGAGATGTAGCTCAAGAACACCAGTCGAAGGAGCTTATTGTTAATAAAGGAAAGAGAAGATGGAGAAGGATGGGAAAGTTTGCATTTCAGACTCTCATATGAATGTGTGCTGCCTGATATTATGATATATAATTATACTTGAGGAGGGACCATGGCTTCATGGTAGAGCATCAGCTTTTCATGCAGAAGGTCCCAGGTTCAACCTCTTGCATCTCTAAGATCCTCGAGATCTGCCGTCTGTCAGAGTTGACAACATTGACCTTGGTAGAACAATCGTCTGACCCGGTATGAGGTAGCTTTAATTTAATGTTATTCTATTTTGTTAAACTTATGATCTGCCCACCTTGCAGAGCAGGCTCAGGGCGATCTGCAACACAATAAACATTTCAAAACATTGTTCCTCCAAGGGCACTACGGTCGGGGACTCAGCACCTCCTGGTAACTCCAGGCCCCAAAGATGTTAAACTGGCGGCTACCAGGGCCAGGGCCTTCTCGGTGGCGGCTCCTATCTGGTGGAATGAGCTCCCGGAAGCGACTTGGGCCCTGCGGGACGTTGTGCAGTTCCGCAGGGCCTGCAAGATGGAGCTATTCCACCAGGCTTTTGAGTAGGAGCCACCGCCACCATTATACCGTCACCGTTCCACTATTATACCACCACCACACCACTATTATCTAGTGGAGCGGGTAGCATTGGGGGGAATGAGATGGCCCTGGGATGAAGAGCGGATGGCAGTGCTGCGTGGAACCCCATCTTGTGATTAATGGATTGTGACAACTAGAGCACTCGCACTTTATTGTACTGTTTAAGACGTTTTATTCTGTTTTTAACTGTTTTAACCTTGGCATATGTGCCTCTTCTGTTAGCCGCCCTGAGCCCGCTCTAGGGACGGCGGGGTATAAATTTAATAAGAAATAAATAAAAAAAAAAATTGAATTAACGTATCATTAAAATTACAGATAATAAAAATGGAATTAAAGCAATCAAGATGGCGATGCAATGATCCCTCTAAGCTGTGGAGCCTTGTGAGCAAAAATTTTACTTTGTGAGCGACTGGCATTTAAAGTTGTGAGCGAGTGATTTGGCTACTGCATAAATCAGTTTGCTCTGGGGCCATCCTTCCTGAGCGAAGACAAAAATGTGTGAGCCGGAGGCTAAAAAACTGTGAGCTAGCTCACACTGACTCAGCTTAGAGGGAACACTGGCGGTAAGTAATCCTCCATTGCTGGCCACACCGCTGTCCCACAGGGAGGGGTACGTGGGGGACATAAAAGAAGAAAACGAGAAAAAGAGAGAGGGTGCCAGTCTTAACCTCCCATTGCTGCCCTCAGCTAAAAGCCTGGCAGAACATTTCTGCTTTACAGGCCCTGCAGAATTGCATCACATCCTGCAGACCTTGATGTTATTCGGCAGAGAGTTCCACCAGGTCGGGGCCAGAACCGAGAAGGCCCTGGCCCTAGTCAAGGACAGTGGGGCCTCCCTCGGGCTGGGGATCACCAGCAGGTTGTTATCAGCTGATCTCGGTATTCTTCTGGGCAGGGGTCCTTTCGCAGAAAAAGAGGTGCAGGAGCTCATTAGCATAACTCATTAGCATATCTTATTTGCATATGCCACACACCCCCTGACATCACCGGAAGTGTGTCAGAAGGCAACACCCACTGCTCAGGCTCCACTGGACTGTTTTGATTGCTAGCTATGGGGGGGACGCGCAGATCCTCGTGGCCCGGGGCTGCTGGGAGCAGGGGGCGGGGCTTGTTGCATGTGCCTGCCCCCTGGGCTCTTTACTGCCAGAGCTCCTTTCCTGTGCGCTCCTGCAGGAAATGACCCCTGCTTCTGGGGACTTATTGGAGGAGATGGTCCTAAAGGTACATGGGTCCCTGACCACTCAAAGCCTTGAAAGTCAACACTGACCTTAAACCTGACTCAGTACTCCACCGGTAAAGGTAACCAGTGTAAGCTGTGTCCAAAGAACATCTTTGTCTTATCTTGACTGAACAAAGAACATTTGTTTACCTTCCCCCCCCTAAAGATAACCAGGGCTCTTTTTGTAGAAAAAGCCCAGCAGGAACTCATTAGCATAATAGGCCACACCCAACAGCAAAACTCATTAGCATATTAGGCCACACCCTGACAGCACCGCTCATTAGCACATTAGGCCACACCCCCATGTTACCAGAAGTGTAACCCAAGGCTTTTTTTGTAGCAGGAACTCCTTTGCATGTTAGGCCACACACCCCTAATGTAGCCAATCCTAATGAGTTTCTGCTATTGGGTGTGGCCTATTATGCTAATGAGTTCCTGCTGGGCATGGCCAACTCAGGATCCAGCTGGAACTCCGTTCCTGTGTGTTCCTGCCCCAAAATAGCCCTGAATATTGTGAATCCTGTGGATTTCGTTGCACAGGATAATTAAGAAGGCAAAAGAGAAAAATGGCTTTGTATCGCCAATGGTCATGCCCTCCGTTATTTTAATAGATTTTGTTCAGGCAGCAAATATTGACAGACGTGTCTGAGCTGTTTAGAAAATAAACCCTGCAAGAGAAGCGAGCATTTTACGAATGTCCTATTTGACCATTCGTCTTCAGGGTACATTTTAAAACATTACAGAGGAGCACATGTATTTCCTAATGTAAACACTGAAGGGGAAAGAGCCATTTACATTCCACGGGCTATTTGTTCTGTCTATTAAAAGAGATTCTTAAATGCAGTATTTCCAATGCAGCATTTTGATATCCCTCTCATCTTGAATTTGGTCACTTAGACAGGAAGAAAAAAGGTAAGAATATGAAGACTTCCGCATGGTTTCTGGAATGAAGATAAGTATAAAAGTAGATTCCTGAAGTCAATCTCTTTGTCATCCCCTAACCCAGTATGCCCTCGTAAGAGCATTAAGCTCCTAGAACAAGAATCTCCTGGTGGTTCCGAGGCTGGAGAGAGATCCGGCTGTCCTCAACTAGGTGGAACTATCTGCCTGATGGAGGCAGATACCTCAACTAGGTGGAACTATCTGCCTGGTGGAACTATCTGCCTGAGAATATCCATGCCCTGTGGGATTTACTACCTTTCCGCAGGGCATGTAAGGCAGAGACGTTCCACCAGGCATTTCGTTGAGGACTGCAATGGGATAGTGTGAAATCTGATACTTTCATACCCCCCACCCTCTGCAACCCCGCCCCCCAGCCACCTCTGGAGGAAAAGAATTCTTTCACCATTGTCAGGAGAATCTGAGGAGCACTTGCTTTTCACTTTGGAGGAAGCTTTGAGCTCACTAAGAGAGACTTTTTGCAGCATTCATTGAAAAATTTGGATAAATATTTTGGTATTTGGCAACCTTTTGTTTGGAAATATCTGTTGAACTCCCTGAGGAAGACACGAAACAGGAGGATGTCTGGACCGCTGTTGGAGGAAGACTGAGCACTAATTCAAAATAGACTTCTTCATCAGCTACCTTTATTGGCATCACAACAAAACATAGATCATCAAGGGATAAAGGGTACGACCTTCATTGCTGGAGTTGAAACATTCCTCTCCTCTTAGTGGCACAACATAGACATTTAGCCACCAAATCAGTGATCTCAGAGTTATGGGAAGATAGTTAAAAAAACCGTCTTGCAAACATCAGATTGACCCTTGCAAATTTGTAGCAGAGGTTCTAGATATATGGCACGAATATCACAGTAAAATATACAGTGTAGGAGAACACGTTCAGTACTTTCTGTCTCCCCCAGACCGCAAGAACAAAGCCTAGAGGAGTATGGCATTTTTTTTTAAACCTCCTGTACAGTACCGCAGACAAAATAGACTTAAAGGAGTCCTCCCTCTTAAAACTTTTGTATAATTAAGGAGGACTGATATTAATAAAGGGGTTGTGCAATATACTTTTGTGATATATTAAGATACGATACTTAGATGTTTTGATATATGATGACACCTGAGCGGGGGGGGGTTATGCCACCACTCCCTACCAACCAGTGTTCCCTCTAAGCTCAGTTAGTGTGAGCTAGCTCACAGTTTTTAGCCTCTGGCTCAGACATTTTGGTCTTCGCTCAGGAAGGAGGGCTCCAGACCAAACTAATTTAATGCAGTAGCCAAATCGCTCGCTCACAACTTTAATGCCAGTCGCTCACAAAGTAGAATTTTTGCTCACAAGACTCCACAGCTTAGAGGGAACTTATCAACCCGCTCCTTCTGGAGGGCTTGCCTTCAGTCTCTCCGGGCGCAGCTCCGCCTCCTCCAGGTCATCCTCCCTGGCCGCTGTTGCTGCCCTTTTATCCCCTCCCCGCTCCCCCCAACATTCCTTGGACCCACCCCTCCCTTCCTCCCCCTGTGGCCCCGCCCCCTTATTTAGCTGGAGGTGCCAGGCCTCGGGAGAGGCTGCAGCCTCAGCTGCCTCTTCCATGTTGGGATGGGGCTTTGGAGGGTGGCTGCACTCGGGCCAATGGGCTCAGGAGTGTGGACGGGCCCTTGCACCGGGCCACAAACCCAGCGTGGCTGTTTCTCCCCCGGCTGGAATGGCCTTGCTCGTCCAGCTGCTAGTGGCCCCAGGGGAGGGGCTGCCATGGCATTGCTTCTGCGGGACTGGCTCCTCTCGGCCTCTCTGGCCCTTCCAGGGCCCAGCGCCTTCCAGGTTCCCGGGTAAGGGGCGAGGGGCACGGGGAGGGGCCTTTGGGTGGCGACGGAAGGCCCGCCAGTGGTGGTGGGGGCTGAGGGCGACCCATCAGCGGAACAACCATATTGGAAAGTCCACTGTTTAGTTGTTGATATGTTATGGGTATTTGAAATTTGATTTTAACTTGTACTGTTTATTGCCTTTGTTCTGCTGTAAGCCGCCCTGAGCCCTGTTCGTGGAGAAGGGCGGAGTAACGCCCTGGCGGCCAGAAGGAGGCACTCAGCGACGGCAAAAGTGGAGGTGGAGTCATGGAAGAGCGCGCGGTGACGTAAAAAGCACAGGCGTGGCGGAGCCGGATGTGGACATAGCCGGGCTGGGGCTGCTACGGGCCACGCGCCAGAAGATCACGGAGCTGAGAAGACTGGCCTTAGACAGCAAGAATGGGACGCCGACCCCAGTGGACCACCGGAGAGAGCCGGGGAACAGCTAACCCATCACTTGGGTGCCGGTAGGCAGCCCCACCCCCTGTAACATATGTGGCCATAGTCTGGGGAATTAACTTGCACTTGCAACGTATCTGTAAACCGCTCTGAGACCTTTGGGTCTGAGTGGTATATAAACCGAATGTAATAAATAAATAAACAAACAAACAAACACAGCATGGAAATCAGGGACAGGTTACCACACACATGGAGCTGTCTTATACTGAACCAGACTCTTGATTTAGCAAAGTCAGTATTGTGTACTCAGACTGGCAGTTATTCTCCAGAGTCTCTGGCAACAGTCAATCAAATCAACCATTGACAGATCCACTGAACTGGAGATGCTGGGGATTGAACCTTGGATCTTCTGCATGTCAAGCGGTTGCTTTACTGAAAAGTCACACCCTCTCCCCAAATGTGTGTAGATGAAGCTGGTGGGGCTGAGCAAATAGAAGCTCTCCCCTCAGTTGCTCTCATTATGCACCCAGGTAAACACGCTGCGGTGGCTCAAGTGGTTAAGACGCTGAACTGCAGGTTGTGGAAGGTCAGTAGTTCAGCAGTTCAAGACCCGAGTGTGCCGCAAGACAGGGTGAGCTCCTGTCTCTAGTTCCAGCTCCTGCCAACCTAGCAGTTCGAAAGCAAGAAATTGCAAGTAGATAAATAGGGACCACTTCGGTGGGAAGGTAACAGCGTTCCGTGCGCCTTGGCGTCTAGTCATGCTGGCCACATGACCACGGAAACGTCTTCGGACAGCGCTGGCTCTTCGGCTTTGAAACGGAGATGAGCACCGCAACCCTAGAGTCGGATTCGACTGGCTTTCGAGCAAGGGAACCTTTACCTTTACTTTAAACACGCTTGATGGGTGAGACTGTGGTTGAAAGGATTCCCCCATCACAATGTAGCGGAGTTGTGGGAAGTGGAATTCCTTTTTTCTGAAATTCCTTTTTTTATATATAGCCGTTGATTCCTCTCATTCTCTATTTCTCGTTCAAAAGAGGAATTTCTCTTTAATTTCTCCTTGATTATTCTTTGCAGTCTTATGTGATACCACATGGGGGTGTTCTGTGCATTCTTTGGTAACTTCAAGCCCATGCAGTTTGGTTGATGTTCAGTAGGAGAAAAGGAAGGTTCGGGAAGATATCGCCTGTCCTGAACGTATGTACTTCTGCTGAAAACTCAAAATCTGAATTTCTCTTTTGAGCAAATAGGAATTGAGTCAAAAGAGGCTCCAGATATCTAAAAGAGGTGGACCGTTGAGTCCCAGAGACAAATTGACTACAGAGGAACTAAGAGAATTTATCTTCACACTTCCACAAAGAAACTGGATTCAACAATGGGCAGGATTAATCTCATCTCTAAAGAGGTCAGCGAGTAAACAGCTTTTTCCAAGAAGAAAGCCAGCCCGAAGCTCAGCTGAGCCAATGGGAAATGGCGCACTCCCCACTGGGTCAGCTTTAGGCTGGCTTCTCCTGCAGTCTGGTTTAAACCATGTTGCATGGAAAGCCAGCTCAAAGCTCAGTTGAGCCTGCAGAGACTGCTTCCCATGGGTCAGCTGTTTGTCGGTCTTTTTTCCTGCAGTCCCTTTAAATGCCCCCTGTTTAAAGGGCTTGCAGTAGAAAGCCCAAAAAAACAGCTGACGAGGGAGCAATCTGCTCCACCTGTCAGCTGGTTTTGGTGGCTTTGCCACTATTCCCCTCACCCTTCTTCTTTTTTTTTTAATTTGGTCTAGTGGAGCCCCCAATATTTGGGATTTAAAAAACCAGATCCAAATACAATACTGGTATTGGGACCTGGGACCTTTCCGGGATACCGGGATCCCCCCCCCCCCCAATGTCCAATAGGCCCGAACTGAAAAAAGACCAGTTGCTTTTTAAAAAAAAATATGGCTCAAGTGGTTAAGATGCTGAACTGCAGGCTGTGGAAGGTCAGTAGTTCAGCAGTTCGAGACCCGAGTTGCTGCATGACGGAGTGAGCTCCCGTCTCTAGTTCCAGCTCCTGCCAACCTAGCAGTTCGAAAGCAAGAAATGGCAAGTAGATAAATAGGTACCACTTCAGTGAGAAGGTAACAGCGTTACGTATGCCTTGGTGTTTAGTCATGCCAACCACATGACCACGGAAACGTCTCCGGACAGCGCTTGCTCTTCGGCTTTGAAACGGAGATGAGCACCGCAACCCTATAGTCGGACTCGACTGGCTTTCGAACAAGGGAACCTTTACCTTTACCTTTTTAGTGCCACATTTTACCTTCTGAACCAGCTGCAGTTTCCAGACTGTGTTCAAAAGAGAAATGAGAACATGACATTTCCTACACTGGGGGGGGGGACAAAATGGGGTAGACATAGGGGGGTAGGGGAGGCAGATGTCCCTCACATGACTCCAGTTCCTCATCCCTTCGCTACAGGATCATCCCTCAGTTGTGACCAGCAATTTTCTCATTGGAAATATTGGAGGGGAAATATTGACATGAGCTAAACGACTGGTTTTGCAGGAGTGTGTATCGGAGTGGTGAGATGGATGAAAGGGACAATAAAAAAGACTGTCGGGATTTAAGCCGACCTAATTGAAGCCTCTCTAATTCGGCAGCGAGAGTATTTCAGCCTAACGGCACGATCTGCCATTGTGCGCCGTTTGATTTCCAGTGCCCAGAATTGATTCAACGAGCTCTTCAGTCTAAATTATGACAAGGAGGGGGAAATATGAAGAGTTTAATTTTATCAAGTCGTTAAAAAGAAAAAACAGATTTTTTTCTAATGGAGTGTAACACAAAGAGAAAAATAATAATGTGCGGCTGGGGGTGGGGGGAGTCATTCCGTCGCCACAATTAGGGTCCCGATCAAGAAATCGCAGCCGTAGATCAAGAAGAAGACAGGGAAAGGGGAAAGCGGGAGGGGAGCAGGCACAATCAAATGAAAAACAGATACCAGTGAGAGGTTTCATCAAAGGAGAGGTAATAAAGCAGGCCAAGGTGCTTTTCTTGTGGCTTTGACATATTGTGTATTTAAAGGTCAGTTGAAAGTTGCGAGGAAGGGGGGGGGAAATCAATTTGTCACACGCTGCTCTGCATAAAAGTCATTGCTGTCAGTGCTTTTGGAGGGAAAACGTGCTGCCGACGAGGCCCAGACAGCCTGACAATAGCGAACATTCACCTTGGACTCTTCCAGTTTGACGGAACAGCTACCCTCCTTGTATCACCTTGTGGTTTTCCCCCCCCCTGATTTTTTAAAAAAAACCTTCTCAAGATGTTATCTGCAAGCAGGATTTGTTCTGAAACAGAAAACCTGGGCGTCTCACTTTGCTCTGCTACTAAGAGGAAGAAGAAGAGTTTTTTTAAATATATCCCACTTTTCTCCATCCCAAGGAAACTCAAAGCGGCTTACAATCGTCTTCCCTTCTTCTCCCCACAACGGGCACCTTGTGAGGTAGGTGGGGCTGAGGGAATTCTGAGAGAACCGTGACTGGCCCAAAGTCACCCAGCAGGTTTCAGGTGGAAGAGTGACGAGTCAGACCCGATTTTCCAGATTAGAGTCTGCCACACTTAACCACCATGCTGGATCTCTGTGGTGTCCCCCCTTAGACACCAGTCGGGGTGGGGGTAAGGTTGCTATGTCCAGGTTGGGAAACTCCTGGGGATTTGAGGGTGAAGCTTGGGGAGAACAGGGATTTCAGTGGGGCACAACACCCCAGAGTTCACCCTCCAAAGCATTCATTTTTTCCCATGGAGCTGATCTCTGTAGTCTGGAGCTGCTCCGTAATTCCAGGATATCCCTAGGTCCCACCTGGAGGCTCGCAACCCTATATGGATCAGAAAATCTAGTCCACTGTTTGTTTCCGAAAGCCCAGAGACATTGAAAAGCAGGACACGAAGGCAATGGCCTTTCCCACATTCCTTGTCCTTTCTACTCTGGGGTGTACTGCCTTTGTGTACGGAGGCTCCACAAATAGCCAGTTATCACTGGGGAATGAAAAGCCCAAACTCCTTGAATCCATGCACTGATTTTCAACAGCTGTCAGAAATAACCCCCTGGTGGTGGAGGTGTTAGCTGGAGAACGGAATGTCCAGCTTGTAAGATCGGAAGCCTAGAAAGATCTCTTCGACATCAAGAAGCCTGTAATGGGCCATTCTGGCCAGGTGGTGGCAGTGCAGCGTTGCGACTCGAATCAGACCTGGAGAAAGCTGACGTCATCAAGCCAAGCCGAGTGAAAAATGCCGTCTGGAACATGTCTAGTCTACAGCTGAACAAAAGTCCCCGTCGGCTGTGAACGTGTGCGATTTAAAGATTAATATATGTTGTCCTCCCTTACCCCCATGAATCATTGTTAGTCCCTTGTGAAATGTGTAACTGTAAATCGCTCAGACCCAGCAGCTCTGCAGGACTGAGCGATTAATAAATTGAAAGATTATTATTATTTATTAATATGGTCTTGACACCTGGCCGAATGAGGTGGTAAAGTCCTGAAACAGAAGAGGAGGCAGTTCCACTTGAAACTGCAGGTTTGGGAGGCCCTTTTATAATGCTGCTCCATGGACAAAACGTCCTATAAGTAAACATAAGAAGAGTCCTGCTAGATCCGCCTAGTAGTCCATCTGATCCTACATCTTGTCTCCTACGCCGACGTGGAAAGCCGACAACTGGGCACAGGGGCCAAAGTATTCCCCTGATGTGACCTCCTGGCACTGGTTTGCACAGACTGATTGCCTCTAAATGTGGAGGTTCCCTTTCATCACCATGGCTAGTAGCCACTGATGTGCTTTTGGCCATCACTACATCCTTTGTCTGCAAATTCCCATTATACTTGCTTGCTATGTAAAGAAGTATTTTCTTTTGTCTGTTGTGGATCTTCTGTCCATGGTGCCCCCTGCTGTGCTGAATTTCTGCTCTGTGTGTGTGTGTGTGTGTTCTACCACTTCAAAGGAGGCATCCTTCAGAAATCCTCCCCAATAAACTTTCTCCCTAGAATATATCATTTTGGTCACAGTTGTCCGTATAATGGAACAGAACAACGTCTACATCCTTTTTGTGCTTTTTCTGTTCTCATGGTTAGGATTCTGAGAAGAGGACATATGCTGGATCGACCTCAATATTGCCATTATGAATGTACAATGAAAGTTTGCAGTGGAACAACATAGAAAACTGCCCAACAAGTACGGGATAGAAGAAGGGAAATGGTATTTCAAACAGCAAGTTTCAAACTGAATTTTGATTAAATGTTAGGATTAGGGATGGGCATGAACCGACTGATGAACAAAAGGTTGTCATGGATTTTGACTGGTTTGTGGTTCACAAAGCAATGTTCGCAAACCGAAGAACCACCACAAACTTTCACAAAAAATTTTTTTTGAATATTTTTATTGATTTCATCCCATAACCCACACCCAACAAATACATACACTGTTAATACTTATATACAATTATACACAGATGAGCACACAGCCATAACTTCTTCCCATCAATATATCTCTAATCTCCTCTTAACCCTCTCACTTTATTTTCCACTTGAGTAATTTCTTCCACTTTTTCTTAAATATCTCATCTTTCCCTTTTAATATATCAGACAATTTATCCATCTCAGCAACGTCGAACCATTTTTGAACCACTTCTAATTTTGATGCAGTTCGTGGTGGTTCATAGTGGTTTGTGAGTCCACACCACTCAGCTGTTTGGTTTAAGTGCTGCAGTGATCCATGCAATGGTCACCTCGAGGTTGGACTACTGCAATGCTGCCCTTGGTGCAACTCTGGAAGCTGCAGCTGAGGCAAAATGCGGTGGCCAGGCTGTTGATGGGTCTCCCCAGGTGGGATCACATCCAGCCTGTGCTAAAGACATTGCAGTGGCTGCCAATAGCATACCAGATTTGCTTCAAGGTGCTGGTTTTGACCTTTAAAGCCCTTTATGGTCAGGGACCAGCCTACCTGAGGGACCACCTTTCCCCGCATGTTCTCCAGAGAGGACTGCAATCAGTCCCAAAACCGCCTGGCCCTCCCTGGTCCGAAGGCCGCCAGGTTGACATCGACAAGGACCAGGGCCTTTTCTCTGGCAGCTCCGTCATATTGGAATGAGCTCCCTGGTGAGATCAGGGCCCTGCGGGACCTCCCACAGTTCTACAGGGCCATGAAAACGGAGTTTAGGCAGGCATTCCGATAGGAGCGGCACCTCACCAGCTGCGCCCTGTGTTGACTCAGATCCGGAAGTGACCTCGTGTGGGTGGCACCGCTGAACATGTCTCTAATTGCACTTCACAGTTTTGTATCGCCATCGATATTCATGCTTTTAAAGGATGTATTTGTAGTTTTATAAGATGGATGTTGTTTTATTCGTTTTATGGGAGCCGCCCTGAGCCCACCTCAGCGGGGAGGGCGGGGTAAAAGTCAAAGCGATAAATAAAATAAATTAATTAAGTGGCTCCGAGCCTGGGCCGCCCGCCCAAGAAAGCCTCTTTAAACAGCTGAGCTGTGGGAGCACAGTCTAAATAGCTGAGCTGAGCTGAGCTGTGGGTGGGTGGGGGGAACAGCCTAGAGTCGGACTCGACTGGCTTTCGAGCCAGGGAAACCTTTACCTTTACCTTTGCTGTGGACTAAAATTGCCTCAACTCGAACACTAATGAAATCCAGAGCGGCAGGCAAATGCGGAAAGGACCCCGGTCAGAAATGCTTCTTTGGGTCTTAAGTGTGGCTCCCCTCTAAACGCTTCCTGTTTTCTCTGAGGGGGAAAAAAAACCCTCCCCAAATTAGCTTGGGAGGCCGCGTTAGGAGAAATTTCGGTGACAATCCCGGGCTTTCATCTTTCTTACCTCCGTATTCGGTTATCAAAACGAATAGAGAATAAACAGGAGTGGGGACTGAGGAGGAGAACTCTGAGTCAGGGAGCCACCATTATCAAGAGCCTGCATGCGCCGTTGTGCCGCGTGAGCATGCGACTCTCCTGCCTGTCTTTTAAGAAGTCAGTCCTTGGCTTACATCCGTGGGATTCATTTGATGCCCAATAATGAGATCCGCAGTGATGTCTTGCTCCTAGGAAGTAAAAAAGCAGGTCAGAAGCATTTACAAAGGATCATGCTAATGAGTTAAAAGGGAGGCTAGATGGAGCCAATAAAAATTTTAGCTGCTTTTTCAAGCTCAGCTGCCAAGCGAAAGGCTTCAGTCCCTCATCGCTTTAAAAAAAAGGAGAGATCAAAACTCTAAAAGTTTTTCCTTTTTTCGGTAATAAGCAGAGTTATGTAATTCTCTAGCGAGCCCTGGAGTATTTCTTGGCATGGAATGACAGGCCTGGCGGTTTTGTGTAGAGCTGCAGAGTGGAATCTGAAAATTAAGGACAGCCTAATCTTGGGTTCTGTGCAGAATTCCATTGCCTCATAGAGTTGACACTCAGTGGGGAGGTTCAGACCCTGGCTTGTATTGCACAACTCGTGGGCACTCCATGAAATTGCTGAGCAGTCGGGTTAGAATAGGTAAAAGGAAGTACTTCTTCAACCAAGGAGTGATTAACACATGGAATTCTGCTCGAGCCTTGTCATCAGCCATCCGGATCGCTGGAAAAAGAACAACGAAGCTGCCGGAGAAGAAGAAAGACTATGCCGCAAAAAGGGTGCTGGTAGGATATCCCTTCCCCTAAGAGAATTGTGGCCCTAGTTAGGTACCAACTACATTGTAGTACACTGTAAACCGCTCTGAGACCCATTAGGGGTCATGGGCGGTATATAAATCCCATGTAAATAAATAAATAAATGAATAAATAAATTCACTGCCACAGGAGGTGGTGGCAGCTACAAGCATTCTTATCTTATTCAAGAGGGAATTAAGCATCTGGAGCAGAGGTCCATCAGTGTCTATCAGCCACAAGGTATAGACTGGAACTCTTGGTCTGGGGCCAGTGATGCTCTGTATTCTTGGTGCTTGGGCGGTGGGGGGCACAGTGGGAGGGCTTCTAGTGTCCTGGCCCCACTGGTGGACCTCCTGGTGGCACCTGATATTTTTGGCCACTGTGTGACAAAGTGTTGGACTGGATGGGCCATTGGCCTGACCCAACATTGGCTTCTCTTATGTTCTTATGTTAGTGGTTCTCAACTAAGGGCAATTCTGTATCTAGCACTCGCTCCACATTCTCTCAACTGGGAGGGAAAAGATGCAGCTCAAAACCACATTCGAATACCCCAGGACAATGCCGTACTAACGGCAAAGTTGCCCCTGAACGGTCATCAATCTATGCAGAAGGTATCATAAAACCCGATGATAAAAGAAAGCAAAAGTGGCATGCAATGCAAAGGGTACCATAAAACCTGATGATCAAAGAAAGCCAGTGGCATGCAATGCAGAGGGTACCCTAAAATCCGATGATCAAAGAAAGTGAAAGCGGCATGCAATGCAGAGGGGGATTTCTGTTCCAACGTGGGTTTCATAAAACAACGGAGGGAAAAGCCAGCACAGAATTGTCCTAAAGCTGATTGCAAACAAAGTCTGACTGTGAAGAGCTCCAAGAGGACCTTCACAAGCTGGGTGAGTGGGCGATAATGTGGTGAATGATGTTCAGTGTTTGTACCCCAACTTGAAGTATAGGCTAAGGGTGTCTGAACTTGCTGAGTTTGAGAGCAGAAAAGATCTTGGGGTCGTAGTGGAAAATGAGTATGGCCTTCCTCTTCCTCCAGGTCCTCTGAGACTGCAGAATAGAGAGCGGCATGATTATGTCTTCCCTCCCTCCCTCCCTTTTCTTTCTTTCTTTCTTTCTTTCTTTCTTTCTTTCTTTCTTTCTTTCTTTCTTTCTTTCTTTCTTTCTTTCATATTTTTATTACATGCTTCTTCTAAGGAAGCATGCAGGCTCCTTTGTATCCTTCCAACAATCCTGTGAGAGGGGAGGAAGAGAGAGAAGAAAAGAGAGATTGATCCATGGTTATCCATGGAACTCTACAACTGAGTGAGGATACAATTGAGCGAGTAAGCCGCCCAGAGCCCATTTGCAGGAAGGGTGGGATATAAATCAGTCAATCAATCTATCAGTCAATGTTCCCCGTCCCCATCAGACACTCTGTTCCACACAGACTCCTGCACAAAACTACACTGAAAGTTCCGCCGGACTGCATTTCAGAATAACTGGGATGTGCAGAAGGCAGCTCCCCCCCCCCCTCGCATTCCAATTTCAGCATTTCCGGTACAATTTAACACAGACATTTACAGAAATTTGCATTTCAAAGAAGGGCTTTTGGCTTCCTTTAAAATACCTCTGCTTTTTTTATTCTTTTGAAGGGGAATTAAAAAAACAACAACAACAAACCTTTGCTGTGGGCAAAATTGTTGTCATTGGGCTGTGTGTCCCAGAGATGAGTAAGGGTGATTTCCCACAAGCGCTGCTCCGCGCTCACTCTTCCCTTTTGCCCCGATGGTACATGTCAATTTCACACAAGCTGCTGCGCGGCCGCATTTTGCCCCGCAGCTTCGTGCGATTTCCCCCGCGTCTACTCAATCCCATTTATTGTGCACAACATCACTGGCCGCAGAGACTCTCTGGAATGTAATCTTGCTTGCAACCACCATAATGAGAACAACTTGCCTTTGGGGACTTTCACACTCACCTACCTATGTCTTGCTTTGGCTGATGTGTAGCAGGTTTGATCCCCAGATACAACTGCACTCCCTTGACTCTCATTAGAAGAAAATTAAGGGGTTTCTTCAGTATCCTGGATTTAAACATAGCTCTGGCCCTTGGCTGGGTCAAGAGAAGATTTGGAGGTGTGGGACAGGAGTAGAGAGATGTCTCCACACGCAACGCTTATCTAAAACGTTACCCCTGACCTGAATGGCCCAGGCTAATCTCATCAGATCTCGGAAGCTAAGCAGGTTCGGCTCTGGCTAGCACTTGGGTGGGAGACCAGAGATGCTACGCAGAAGCAGGAAATAGCAAATCACCTTGGTTCGTCTTTTGCCTTGAATGCTCTATGGGGTCGCCATAAGTCAGCTGCAACTTGATGGCACTTCCCACCACCCGTCTAAACTGGGCTCTTTTTGTAGCAGGGACTCCTTTGCATATTAGGCGACACACCCCTAATGTAGCCTGTAAAGTATTCAATAGCTGCCATTGCAATACATGAATCATCTAATTGAAGTACAATGTTAAGCTTCGTCCTGGGCCAGGATCCAAATCCATCCAATCGCATTGATAGCCCAGGAAGAACCAACCAATCACCTGTCAGCAAGCTCCCTGAGCGGGAACATCCGTCATTGGTCCTTATGCATACAACCTTATTGGTTGGTAAATGTACAGTAGGCGTGGCTACATTAGCCGGGAGAGTTTAAAAGCAGAACAGCTGCAGTGTAAAAGCTTTTCTGGCTATCAGATGTTAATCCGTGTTGGAGTTGTGTTCGAGTTGTTGAATAAAGCTGAATCTTTGCTGAATCACTCTCCAACTACTTTGTTAAGCGAGCGACTTAACATAGCCAATCCTCCAACAGCTTAGAGAGCTCTTCTTACAGGGGCTACTGTAAGCTCTTGGAAGATTGGCTACATTAGGGGTGTGTCGCCTAATATGCAAAGGAGTTCCCGCCACAAAAAGAGCTGCCTCCGTGAAAGCTGGGTTGGAAAGGAGCAGCCATTTTGAGTTTCTCTTTGAAAGTGTTCCTTGGTGTTAAGGGAGGTGGTTCGTGGAAACAGAGGATCCTGAACTCAGTTCCTGGTATCTCCAGTTCAAGGATCTCAAGAGCCAGTTTGGTGCAGTGGTTAAGTGTGCCGACTCTAATCTGGGAGAACTGGGTTTGATTCCCCACTCCCCCACTTGGAGCTGCTGGATGACCTTGGGCAAGCCATAGTTCTGACAAGAGCTGTCCTTGAAGGGGGCAGTTCTCTCAGAGCTCTCTCAGCCCCACCTACCTCACAGGGTGTCTGTTGTGGGGCGGGGAAGGGAAAGGAGTTTGTAAGCCGCTCTGAGACTCCGAGTGAAGGGCGGGGTATAAATCCAATCTCCTCCTCCTCCTCAGGTTTTTGGAATCCCCCCCCCGCTTAAGAGAGCCAGCAAATACCATAATGAGCAAGATGACCCAGCAATCTGATTTGACGTAAGGCAGGTTTGTATCTTCAGACATCTTGGTCACATACTCCAGCATCCAGTTTCATCATTTATAACCCTTGTTTGCAGCAGGGAATTCAAAGAATCATAAAGCTGGAAGGGACCTCTAGTCCAACCCCTTGCACAACGCAAGGAATTCACAAATACCCCCCCCCACACACACACACACTCCCTGTGACCCCTGCTTCATGCCCAGAAGATGGCAAAAACCTCCAAGATCCCTGGCCAAACTGGCCTGGAGAAAAATTGCTTCCAGACCCCAAAGTGTCAAACAGCATTTCCCTGGGCATGTAAGAAAGGGCTATAAGAACTAAGCACTGAGGCAACCCTTCCTGCCCTCCCTCCCATGATCTGCCTCAGTTCACAGAATCCGCATTGCTGTCAGATGGCCATCTAGCCTCTGCTTGAAAACCTCCTAAGGAGGACAGCCCACCACCTCCCGAGGAAGCCTGTTCCACTGAGGAACTGATCTAACTGTCAGGAAGTTCTTCCTAATGTTTAGCTGAAAACTCTTCTGATTTAATTTCAACCTGTTGGTTCTGGTCCGACTTTTTGGGGCAACAGAAAACAACTCTGCAACATCCTCTAGATGGCAGCCCTTTAAGTACTTGAAGATGGTGAAGTGATTCCAAACAACTCTTATTACAAAGATCTGTTATATTTTTAAAAGGGCTCTTAAGGGTTGAGAAAGTTGATTATTGCATAGCGTCAATATATGTTATGAATGTACTGTTGTATATATTGTTCAAAATAAAAAACACTTATTGGGGAAAAAAAAGATGGTGATCATATCACCTCTCAGTCATCTCCTCTCCAGGCTAAACATACCCAGCAACTTATCCTCATAGGACTTGGTCTCCAGACCCCTTACCATTTCCATTTATTTATTTATTTTTATTTAATTTATACCCCGCCCTCCCCGCAAGCGGGCTCAGGGCGGCTTACATATTTGGTCTGTAAATGACCATTCATTCACATATAAACAGTTTAAAATTCAATTACAATAAAAACAAGAGTCTCATAACTCTTCTAGACACGTTCCAGCTTGTCTATATCCTCCTTAATTTGTGGTGCTCAAAACTGAACACAATACTCTAGGTAAGGTCTATCCAGAGCAGAGTAAAGTGGTACCATCACTTTGCATGATCTGGATGCTATACTTCTGTTGATACAGCCCAAAATCACATTTGCCTTTTTAGCTACCGCATCACACTTCTGACTCATGTTCAGTGTATTGTCCACTAAGACCCCTAGATCCTTTTTGCACATACTTCTGCCAAGACAAGTCTCCCCCAATTTTATATGCCTTTGATTTTTCCCACTTAAATGCAGAACTTTACATTTATCCCCACTGAAATTCATTTTATTTGTTTTAGTCCAGTTTTCCAGCCTGTCAAAATCATTTGTATGTTCCTTGTATAGATCCCCATTATATCTCTTCATCTATTGATATATAGATCAATTGATATGTAGATATATGATAGATATATATATTGATATATAGATCAATGGCCCCACTGGTGGACCTCCTGGTGGCACCTGGTATTTTTGGCCACTGTGTGACAGAGTGTTCAACTAGATGGGCCTTTGGCTTGATCCAACATTGGTGTCTCTTATGTTCTTATGTTATGTTCTTATGTTCTTATAACTCTGCCCTTGAAAACAATCCAGAAACTACATCTGGTCCAGAATGTAGCACCCTGACTGCCCATTTTGAAAAAGCTACCTTGGCTGCCAGTCTGTTTCCAAGTTCGATTCAAGGTGTTCATTATGACCTTCGAAGCCCTTCATGACCTGTCTGTCTGTCCATCTCCTTCCAGGCATTTCTGAGTGCCACCTACACTCACCAGCCAGCCAACTGTTGGCTATCCTACCGTTTAGGGTGACCCATCTGGCATTGTCCAGAGCCAAGGCCTTTTCCATTGTGGGTCTTGCTCTGTGGAAGGGGCTCCCTGAAGAGGTGAGGGGGCTCTCTCCCTGCCTATCTTCAGGAACCTTCGCAAGTCTTGCTTATTAAGTATTGAGATGAGGCAGCTCTTTTCATAGCAACATGCTTCTTTATTGAACTTCCGAACTAAAGACCTAGCCTCAGCAGGAGCCAATTTATACTTGTAAAAGCCACACCCACCTTAAACAACAACCGATACCAAGTAGGCAGCCAGAATCCTTCATTTGCATGAACTGTGTTATGTATTGGGATTGAATCATTCCTGACTGAATCACCCCAGAGACTGGCTGAGCTTGAAGCATAAGAACAATAGCCTGCCAGGATTCTGAAAGTAACCAGTCTAGTAGTAATGTTATGTAAATAGCCTATCACTTGAAGTGGGTGAGGGGGCCCACTCCCTGCAGATCCTTGGGAACCTCTGCAAGCCTTGCTTGTTGGCCCGGGCTTCTGAGAGGGTTTGAATGGCAGGCATCTTGTAAGTGGGGGAGGAAAGGAGAAGTCAGGGGGGGTGTTGCTATTTTATTTCAGTTTTAACTGGAAATATTTTTAATTATTGTTGCAAGCTACCTAGAAACATGAAGAAAGACGGGGTATAAATGTTTTAATCAGGGCTTTTTTTGTAGAAAAAGCCCAGCAGGAACTCATTAGCATAATAGGCCACACCCAACAGCA
>NW_015164366.1:21991-25159 GCF_001447785.1 Gekko japonicus | reverse complement strand
ATTCCTGCCCAAAAATAGCCCTGGTTTTAATACAACAAACAATAAATGAACCAGTCTCCTAATACTTCAATAAATTGGAAAGGATGATGCTAAAAATACCTTTTTTTCTGGAGCTGACTGTTCTTAAACTGGAGAGCCAATTTGGTGTGGTGGTTAGGAGCCAGTTTGATGTAGTGGTTAGGAGCATGGACTCTAATCTTGGAGAACCAGGTTTGATTTCCCACTCTTCCACATGCAGCTGCTGGTGTGACTTCGGATCAGTTACAAGTTCTCCCAGAGCAAGTTCTCTCACAAGCAGTTCTCAAAAGAGCTCTCTCAGCCCCACAGGGTTGTTGTGGGGAGGGGGAGGGAAAGGAGATTGTAAATTGCTCTGAGATTCCTTTGGGTAATGAAGGGTGGAGTATAAATCCAATCTCTTCTCTCTTAATGCTGGTGGGTTGGAGCTAGCCCCTCTCGTCCTTGGAATTCGAACAAAGGGATTATCATGGAGTCGAGAAGAGGTATAAACCCAGAATTTATAGCAAGAGTGGAAGAACCATCACATGGTTGTTGACAGCATTGTCCACTTTATCCAGTTTCCCCAAGAAACCCAACAATCAATTTCCTATTCCTCCTTTTTAGGAATTTGGAGTGTTTCTAATTCATTCCATCTTTATCAAAGAGAAGTTTAAAGAGAAGGGGGAGGGAGGGGGGTTCTATAAAATTCTATGTTTCACTCTGTAGATGCTTAAGAGAGGCAGATCATGAGATGTGATAGTCCCACTGTAGTCTGCATTGGTCAGGCTACACTTGGAGCATTGTGTGCAGTTCTGGAGACCTCACATCAAAAAGGATGTGGACAGAATGGAGCGGGTGCAGAGGAGAGTGATGAGGATGATCGGGGGCCTGGAGACCAGGCCCTGTGAGGAAAGGCTGAGGGACTTGGGAATGTTCAGTCTGGAGAAGAGGAGGTGGAAGGGGGACAGGATTGCTCTCTTGAAATCTTTTAAGGGCTGTCACTTAGAGGAGGGCAGGGAGCTGGTCCTGTTGGCAGCAGAGGAGAGGACTCACAATCGTGGGTTTGAATTAAGGATGGGAAGGTACTGGCTGGATAGTAGGAGTTGTGCAACAGTGGAATCAGCTGCCTCGGGAGGTGGTGAACTCCCCTTCACTGGAAGTCTTTAAGCAGCAGCTGGACAGACACCCGTCAGGGATGCTCTAGGCTGATCCTGCATTGAGCAGGGGTTGGACTAGATGGCTTCTCTGGCCCCTCCCAACTCTGTGATTCTAGGATTCTAGGATTCTATGTCTTTCCAAGCCTTCCTGTCCTCGTCCAACAGCACCACTTGGAGGGGGTAACATAAAACAACTTCAAGGGCTGAAGTCACAAAAGGTGCGCTGATTTCTCTTCAAAGAGGTGAAAGTCCACCCAGTGATTCGAAAGCCTCGGTGACTACATAAAATGGGAACCACTCCTTAGAGCGGGTGGGCACACCAACTCCCCTCTGGGAAGGTGTTAGAAAAGCATTATTATTATTATTATTATTATTATTATTATTATTATTATTATTATTATTGTTGTTGTTGTTGTTGTTGTTGCTATTATTATTATTATTATTGACAAATCCCATTTAAAAAAGTATAAGAGCATCACTGGCTCTATCTAAACAAAGCAAATTTTGCAAACATGAAATCCTCCTCCCCGTAAGGGCAAGATTCGAGTCCCCCTGATGAAGGGAGGTTTTACTAGTTTATAACCTGGGGATCTTGTTGGTCTTTAAGGTGCTACTGGACTCAAATCCTGGGCTGCGGTCACAGGCGCCAGTCAAAGCGGAGGGGAAGCGAGGCTATTCGAGCCAGAGGAATTTGACACACGGTTGTGTCCACTTGTGGGGAAAGTGATTAATACATCGGAAGCATCCTCCTCCTCCTCCTCCTCCTCATCATCATCATCATAGCTGTGGGCGCAGCCTGTCACTGTGTGATCAGATGCAACTGTGGCGGAGGGTTTTTTTTGGCTGATTGTTTCCCATGCGCATAAACGAGGAATCGCACCTCCGCACTGAGGTCTCCCTATGGAGTATGCAATGATGCGCATACTGTGAAGAGAGGGGGGAAATGACACCAAAGCAGGGATGGCCTAATCAGACCATCCTGATGGCATGAGAGCATGCTTGCATGATCAGACAATGGAAAGTCCACCCGTGGCCCATCAGAACCCATTACAGCCGGACTTTCCCCGGTGTCTTTTAACTCCATTTCTGCAGCGGAGCAGAACAGGTTGCTGATGACTGTGGGATGCGTCCCAGATGTTGCTGTCTGATTGCTCCCTTTAGATCCGTCAGGCATTCACATCTATGTCGGATCTAAAGGCGTGTGTGATCACAGCCTAGCTCTTCTATTACAGACCAACATGGCTGCTCAGCTGAAACTACACTCTTCATAACAATGCTAGTTCTTCATTAAGGGAGGAGAGGGCCAAAGAGCTACCCCCCCCTTCATCCTCTCCAATATCCCAGCCCCTAATAAAAATTCATATTCTGCAGATGATAACAGCCACATCTCAAGAGAAAGCTTTCTTCGGCAGCGTTTTGCCACTTGTAGAGTTGGGATATAATCACCCAATGATTGCCGCAGCACATTCTTGATTGCCTAATAATACGTTTCCTGTATTGGACAGAATAAAGGAATAAAGAGGATAAATAAAGATCTTCCTGGGTTGATTGTTTCCGATCTAATGAGAAATGGAGACGACGCCGAGCAAATGAAGAGGAAACTCCCGTTTTCGGTCTTCTGCAGCGGCACGTCGGCACAGGTAACGAGGAGCACTTGAACTTTCAGACACAATTGGCATCGGAGGAAGGGAAATGTCTTGTTTACCCATGCTACTTTGCAAAGAGTTACTTTTTTAATTTAGAGGAACGTCAATCATATTGCCGCCAGCCATGGAGATCATATGGAAGGAAGGCAGCATGGTACAGCTTAAACTTGGAGATCTCAGAAGCGAAGCAGGGCAAATAGTTGCATGGGGGACAGCCAAGGAAGACTCTGCAGAGGAAGGCAAACCGCAAACCACTTCTGCTTCTTGCTTTCCTTGTCTGCCCCTTGCTGGGGGTAGTGTAAGTCGGTTGTGACTTGATGGGACTTTAAGGTAAAGGTGTCCCTTGCTCGAAAGCCAGTCGAATCCGA
>NW_015164366.1:16710-21225 GCF_001447785.1 Gekko japonicus | reverse complement strand
ATTATTATTATTATTATTATTATTATTATTATTATTATTATACACCAAGGAAGACTCTGCAGAGGAAGGCAATGACAACCCCCATCTGCTTCTCACTTGCCTTGAAAGCCCCTTGCTGGGGTCACCATAAGTCTTCGATGGGAAGACTACCAAGGAAGCCTCTGCAAAGGAAGGGAATGGCAAACCACCTCTGCTTCTCTCTTGCCTTGAAAGCCCCTTGCTGGGGTCACCGTAAGTTGGAAGCTAAGCAGGGTCAGTACTTGCTAGGGAGACCACCAAGGAAGGCTCTGCAGAAGAAGAAAATGGCAAACCCTCTACGCTTCTCATTTTCTTTGAATGCCCCTTGCTGGGGTAACCATAAGTTGTCTGTGACTTGATGGCACTTCACACACACACACACACACACAGTTGGATCCCACCAGCTTTTTTGCTCAACCTCACCAATTTTTTTTGCTCAATGTCTCCGCTCAGCATCCCTTGTCCAACATGACTTCTGTCAATGTAGACTCCACCATCCCCAGCACACCCTTCCTCCTTGTTTTCTATGGTCCTTTCCGCACTAGACCTTAGATCCTGGTTCAACCCTGTCCCAGAACTTACATTCTATGCTACATGCGAGTTCACCCCTGTAATTATCTCAGGGTATATTTACATTCTACCCTACACGCGAGTTCACCCCTGTAATTATCTTGGGGTATTTTTTGTTTCCACATTACATTGAGTTCCCCCTAGGTTTTTCTCCCCACACTTGTCCTGGGATAAATGGATGCTGTTATTTGTTGTTGTTCAGTCGCACAGTTGAGTACAACTCTTCGCAATCCCGTGGACCAGTTCACGCCAGGCCTTCCTGTCTTCTGCCGTCCTCTGAAGTTTGCTCAATTTCATGTTTGTTGCATCTATGACACTGTCTAACCATCTCATCCTTTGCCGTCCCCGTCTTCTTTGACCTTCAATCTTTCCCAGCATCAGGGTCTTCTCCAGTGAGTGCTCCCTTCTCATTGGGTGGCCAAAGTATTTGAGCTTCAGTTTCATTATCTGGCCTGCCTTCCAGGAAACAGTCAGGGTTGATTTCTTTTAGGATTGACTGATTTGATCTTCTTGCAGTCCAAGGAACTCTCAAGAGTCTTCTCCAGCACCATAGTTCAAAAGAATGTATTCTTTGGCGCTCGGCCTTCCTTATAGTCCAACTCTCACAGCCATACACGACTACTGGGAATACCATTGCTTTGACCATGCGGACTTTTGTTGGCAGGGTGATGTTTCTACTTTTTATCATGCTGTTTAGGTTCGCCATCGCTTTCCTCCCAAGGACCAGGCATCTTTTAATTTCATGGCTGCTGTCACGGTCTGTGGTGATCTGGGATCCCAGGAACGTGAAGGATGCTATTATAACCAGGGATAAATGTGTCACAAGTTGAACTCTGATAAAACTATGGCTGAGATCCAAGTGTGGAAAGGACCTACAGGAGGAAAAAAACCCTGATTGGCTCCAACACAGGGCTCCTCATACATATGTAGCAATGTTACTTGTGCTTCCGTTTTATTATAAGTGTGTACTGCTGTGTACCTTTGTGTATGTGAGAGGAAGAAGGCAAGCAAGCAAGCAAGCAAGGGAAGCAAACATGAAAGCAAGAAAGAAATCATATTCTTGATTGTGCACGTAGCGTCTTCTGTCAGGAGTACAAGCTTTCGGGAGGGATGTACGTACACTGAAGAAGTCATTAAATGAGAATGGAACGTTAAAAGAACACATTTTTTTTTAAAAAGCCAGTTTTGATAGGTTTCCTATCGTCCTGAGATGTAGATTTGTTTCTGTTTCTTTAAAGACACTCATTTGTATGTAAATTGCAAGCACCAACAGCTCAGCTCTCCCCTTTCATTTTTTTTAATGTAATGGCACTGAGCAGATATCAGCATCCAGCTATCAACGGAGATGTTCCAAAGGCCAAGGGCATTAGTAGTGAGCGGGATATACCCAGTAATTTCACGGGAACAATGTCAACAATATCCTTTCCGATACATCCGTTTGGTGCTAAGACCTCATTACCGAATGTGCTGTGTCGAGTGGAATGTGTAATAGGGATGCAAAGTAGGGGAATCTGTGGTGGAATTTCTCCCCGTCAGACCGTACATCCACTTAGGCGACTGTCGAGGTGAACGATCACTGGCGACAGGGTGTAACAGTGGTGCCGATACGCTTGTGGTGCTACTGCTTTGTACTGAGTAATAATCATTACCACCAATCTCAGCCTCTCCTACAGGGAATGCAGCACTATCACTGCCACAGGAGGTGGTGGCGGCTACAAGCACGGACAGCTTCAAGTGGGAATTAGATAAGCATATGGAGCAGAGGTCCATCAGTGGCTATTAGCCACAAGGTATATTCAGGAAGCTCAAATACTTTGGCCACCAAATGAGAAGGGAGCACTCACTGGAGAAGACCCTGATGCTGGGAAAGATTGATGGTCACCAAGAAGCGACAGTTAGAACCGGATATGGAACAACTGATTGGTTCAGCATAGGAAAAGGAGTACGACAAGGATGTATATTGTCGCCTTGCTTATTTAATATATATGCAGAGTACATCATGCGAAATGCTGGCCTGGATGAATCACAAGCGGGAATTAAGATTGCTGGGGAAAAGATCAACAACCTCAGATATGCAGACGATACCACTCTGATGGCAGAAAGTGAAGAGGACCTCAAGAGCCTCTTGCTCAGGGTAAAAGAGGAGAGCGCAAAAGTGGGCTTGAAGCTCAACATCAAAAAAACTAAGATCATGGCATCCGGCCCCATCACTCCTTGGCAAATAGAAGGGGAAGTCGTGGAAGTGGTGACAGACTTCACGTTCCTGGGATCCCAGATCACCGCAGACTGTGACTGCAGCCATGAAATTAAAAGACGCCTGCTCCTTGGGAGGAAAGCGATGGTGAACCTAAACAGCATGATAAAAAGTAGAGACATCACCCTGCCAACAAAAGTCCGCATGGTCAAAGCAATGGTATTCCCAGTAGTCATGTATGGCTGCGAGAGTTGGACTATAAGGAAGGCCGAGCGCCGAAGAATAGATTCTTTTGAACTATGGTGCTGGAGGAGACTCTTGAGAGTCCCTTGGACTGCAAGAAGAACAAATCAGTCAATCCTCAAAGAAATCAACCCTGACTGTTCCCTGGAAGGCCAGATAATGAAACTGAAGCTCAAATACTTTGGCCACCAAATGAGAAGGGAGCACTCACTGGAGAAGACCCTGATGCTGGGAAAGATTGAAGGTCAAAGAAGACGGGGACGGCAAAGGATGAGATGGTTAGACAGTGTCATAGATGCAATGAACATGAAGTTGAGCCAACTTCAGAGGACGGCGGAAGACCGGAAGGCCTGGCGTGATCTGGTCCATGGGGTCGCAAAGAGTCGGACTCGACTGTGCGACTGAACAACAACAGCAACAACATAGTCAGGAACTCTCGGTCTGGGGCAAGTGATGCTTTATATTTTTGGTGCTGGGGAGGGCAACAGTGAGAAGGCTTCTGTTGTCCTGGTCTTTGACATCAGCCGCCACCAGCTCCCGCGGATTGAATCCAGGACCTTCTGCATGCAAAGCAGAGGCTCCTTCACTAAGCCATGGCCCCTCATTGTCTGGAATCTGTGCGACTCTTCCTGTGTTTTTAACTGACAACAATTATGAACCTGTTTGTAAAACTCTTAGCTCCCGGGCTAACTTTGAATTACAAGGGATCTTTTAACCTCAGTGTAAAAGAAACAACTCCTGTGTGAAAGGAACTGGGTACAACCCAAATGTTGTTTAACTACTTTTGTTTCAGTTATGTAACAATGAGGATTGTAAGGCAACAAAGGCCCATTCCCTCATTTCAGCTTCTTATTACAGATTCCCCATCAATACAAGAGGATGATTTTTTATGAAAAAAAATTATCCAAAGAACAATTTTAACAAGGTTACATTCTCTACTGTTGCTCTCAACCCAAAAGGATAAATCCCCCCCAACAGATATTATCCATAACTTCTAACCCATCATATCTCAGAGCCAGAATGGCATCTGGTGAACCAGGTTTGATCCCATACTCTTCCATATGATGCCCACTGGGAGACCTTGGGCCAGTCCCAGTTCCCTCAGAACTCTCTCAGTCCCATCTACCTCACAAGGTGCTTGTTGTGGCAAGAGGAAAGGAATGCAACTCAAAAAAAAAAACAACACTCAGTATCTTCCCTGACCCCAACACCTTTATTTCTCCTCTCCTCTCCTCTCCTCCCCTCTCCTCTCCTCTCCTCTCCTCCCTTCCCTTCCCTTCCCTTCCCTTCCCTTCCCTTCGCTAACTCTTTACAATACCAGATTACAAATTACAGTAATGTCACCAGTTTCCAAGAGCAATATGACAATAGAATGAGTTGGCCATTCTCACATAATTGGAACAGTCTGTCTGAGACATTTACATCAGCATCCCTTAGACTCAGAAGAAGTACAGGATAACCTGAAAAAACTGCAGAAAGAGAGGGAAAGA
>NW_015164366.1:11182-16699 GCF_001447785.1 Gekko japonicus | reverse complement strand
CTTTCCCTATCCTGCTACTCTGGAGTTCTGTTGCTTCATATATATAATTTTCAGGGTATCACCCTTATTATACTATAAACTGATGTCATCCTGGCCAAATTTGCTATATATCGTGTTTCCCCGAAAATAAGACACTGTCTTATATTTATTTTTTCTCAAGAAGACACACTAGGGCTTATACCACAAATGCATAGAAATCCTGCTAGGGTTTATTTTTTGGGTAGGTCTTATTTTCAGGGAAACAGGGTAGCTAATTCTAGATTTTTTTTTTTCCAGTTTGGAGGGACTCCAAGCAATAACATATGGAACCTGGTGAGAACTCTGCCCGGTTATTCTGACAGTAAGTGAAAACACACAAATTCCACACGGAGTCCTCTTAATGAGTGTGAGCCATGTCACCCTTTATTGATTTCCCCTGTTGCTTCTTGGTCAGCTTCCTCGAGAGTAATCCCAGAATATTAGGAAGTTGTCCAACTGCTGTGAAAAGCACTAATCAGGCCATATCTTAGATCATAAGGGACACATCTGGGGATGTTGGACTTTGAACCTGGCCCAAACCTGAGCATGGTCCACACCTTTCCAAAGAGTCACTATCAAAAAGTAGTCCTTCTCAAAGACAAGTTTTTGTGAGACCTATACTCAGGGGTAGTTTCGTAGAAAAAGAGCTAGGGGAAGTCATTAGCATAACTCATTAGCATATGCCACACCCCCTGACATCAGGGGCCCGGCGGTGGACCTGCAAGGCCGGCGGGAGTGTGAGGAAGCCCCGCCAAGGCCCTCCCTGGCCCCAGGCAGGCAGGGGTGGGGAGAGGCAGGGAGGAAGCAACTTACCCTCCCTCTTCTTCTTCCTCCTCCTGGCTGAATGAGGGCCGGAAGTGGGGCGGCCGGAAGCAGGGAGTGGGGCTTCGTCAGTCGATCCGGCAGTCCCCGCACCTCACCCGGGGGAACGGTGATCCCCCGCGATCCTCCCAAATCGACCTCTGCCTATACTCATATGCACACGTAGCTCCCCAAAATTGTCCTTTAGGGACCCTTGGTTCATAACACGAAAATTCAACAGATGAATGTGGAACATATTTACTGTAGACTGGACATGTATCTCTATGGTAGTGTGACCACATAGCAAGGGAAATTAAGTGCACAGGGAGAAGGTAATTGACACACCCTCGGTGGGTGCTGAGGAGAGCAACGTTGGTCCCGGTCACATGAGCAGGATGATCTGCTGCCGAAGGGAAGCAAATTAGAGCCGGAGCAAAAAGAACCGCGGGAGCGCGATCCGACGTGCCCCCGCGGCTCCGTGCTCCAGCAGCCGATCACACGTTGTGCAGCAAACTGGCAGCAGCGCGGTTGTGCACATGCGTGGGATGGGGAACGGCGCTGGCTGCGACGGGCTACCAGCGCTTCCCCGACCAGATGCCTGGAGTTGCTCTGTTGCTACTTCCTTTTAAATGCGCGTTTTTGAGCCGAAGGGCCGGATCGGGGACAGATGTTGTGGTGAGATCGTGCCCTCTTGATGCGGCCCGATCCATCCCTCTTGCGAGGCAAATCCTGCCGTGTGAACGGGGCCAATGATAATTGGGGACTTGGAGACCAAGCCCTGTGAGGAAAGGCTGAGGAACTTGGGAATGTTTAGTCTGGAGAAAAGGAGGATGAGGGGGGACACGATCACTCTCTTTAAGTCTTTGAAGGGCTGTCCCTTAGAGGTGGGCAGGGAGCTATTCCTGTTGGCAGCAGAGGACAGGACTTGCAAGAATGGGTTTAAATTAAGGGTGGGAAGGTACCGGCTGGATATTAGGGAAACCTTTTTTTTAGTCAGAGTTGTGCAGCAGTGGAATTGGCTGCCTCGGGAGGTGGTGAGCTCCCCTTCCCTGGCAGTCTTTAAGCAGCGGCTGGACAAACCCTTGCCAGGGATGCTCTAGGCTGATCCTGCATTGAGCAGGGGGTTGGACTAGATGGCCTGTATGATCCCTTCCAACTCCGTGATTCTATGATTCAGTATTGATTTGATTTAGAGCCCACTCATTTGTTTATTCGGTGGTCCACGGTATCTGTAGAACTTTCCCTCAGCACCCCATTTCAAATGAATCAATTCTATTTCTGTCAATTTTCTTCATTTACTTTATTGATTTCACCAGGGGTCTTGTTGTAGAAAAAGAGCTGCCGGAGCTCATTAGCATAACTCATTAGCATAACTTATTTGCATATGCCACGCCCCCTGACATCACCGGAAGTGACAGAAGGCCACACCCCCTGACATCACCGGAAGTGTGTCAGAAGGCCCGGCTACTTACCCTCCTGCTTCATCCTCATTCCCAAACGGAATGAGGATCGAAGCAGAGGGCGGGGTAAAGAAGGGGGCGGGGCTTCACCACGTGACCGCCCCGTCCCCTAGAGCTTCTCTTCCGGAGCTCCGTACCTGAGAGCTCCCCCCCGACTAGAGCCCTGGATTTCACTCATGTACTCATTTTACCCTACTTTTCTTTTTAGTGGGGACATGAACCAGCTTACAGAAATGAAGATAACAATTTAAATAAATGAACCAGGGGAGGCGACGGGACAGACATATACAGAACATCCTGGATCTGTTGGCTTGGCTGGTTCAGGGACAAAGGTGACAAACCAAGCGACTCAAGGACCTACAGTGCTTCGGCATGTGCCAAAGGCCTGCTCCTCTGTCTTCCCCTCCCCATCAAGTCACAGCTGACCTATGGCGACCCTGCAAGGTTTTCAAGACAAGAGACATCTGGAGGTGGTCTTGCCATTGCCTGCCTCCATGTCATGCCCCTGGTATTCCTTGGTGGTTTCCCATCCAAATACTAACTAAGGCCAACCCTGCTTAGCTTCCAAGGTCTGATGAGATTGGGCTGGCCTGGCCATGTTCAAGCATAAATACCTTGCAAAAAGAAAAGGAAAGCGAAACCCAGGCTAGATCCCAGGCAGCTGGCAGGAATGTTCCCAAGATTCCGTGTCCCAGATCTTCTGAGCATAATAATAATGATGATGACGACGACGACAACAACAACAACAACAACAATAATATACTTTATTGTCATTGTACATAGTACAACGACATTAAAGATGCAATCCTTTCGGTGATCTACCACAACATTCATATGCACTCACACAACCATTCACTACCGTCCCATAACTCCCTTAAGGTTCACATAACAACTTAAAACCACCAATGTCACCCAAATTCCAATTTCATACAGCATTTAAGGCAATAATAGCTCTCGAATAAAAACTATTTTTTAATCTATTTGTCCTTGCTTTAATTGTCCTGTATCTTCTGCCGGAAGGCAGCAGTTCAAACAGGGAATGTTCAGGATGTGACAAGTCCTACAAAATGTTCTTTGCTTTTTTCAAACATCGAGAACTATACAATTCCTCCAGGAATGGGAGAGGGCAGCCAATGATCTTCGGGGCTGTAATAACAACTCTCTGGAGTGCTTTCCTCTCCACAGCCGTACAATCTTGCATTGTAAGAAGGATCCTTCTACTAAGACAAAGCATTTCCAGTCTGGATGAACGGACACCTACCAGTTCAGCTTGTGGTCTCTTTGCCAGTTGTAAACTGAGAACTGATTATCCGGCAATCATTCAGATGGTTTGTTGATCTGTTTGCAGATGTTCGATAGGTTGTTTCACTGTATTCCTTGCCAACCAAGCCATACGGTGGTGCAACTAGCTTCTTGTGCATTTGGGTTCTCACACAGCCTAACTGAGGTCTACTACATAAGAACAAAGAGACCGCAGTGGCTGAGAAGTTAAGACGTTGAGCTGCAGACTGGGATGTCAGTAGCTCAGCAGTTCAAGATGTCAGTAGCTCAGCATGACGGGGTTAGCTCCCATCTCGGGTCCTAGCTCCTGCCAACTTAGTCATTCGAAAGCAAGAAATTGCAAGTAGATAAATAGCAAACGGCTTCGGTGGGAAGGTAACAGCATTCCGTGCACCTCACCGTCTAGTCATGCTGGCCACATGACCACAGAAAAGTCTTTGGACAGCGCTGGCTCTTCGGCTTGGAAACGGAGATGAGCACCACACCCCCAGAGCCGGATTCGACCGGCTTTCGAGCAAAGGGAAACCTTGACCTTAACATAAGAAGATAAGAAGAGCCCTGCTGGATTAGATCAATTGTCCTTCCCCAAGATCTTTTCCCCTCTCAGTCTCAGCAAGTTCAGACCCCATTAACCTATACTTGAATTTGGGTTGTAGTTGGTTTTTTTAGTCCCAATGTGCTTCTCTTTACACTTATCAACATCGAACTTCATTCGACCCATTGTTGTCCGCTCCCCCAGTTTGTTGAGGACCTCTTGGAACTTTTCACAGTCACCTTTGGTTTTCACCATCCTGAATAATTCTGGATCATCTGCAAACCTGGCCAGGACACTACTCACCCCTTGCATCCTCATCTTTGCTGTGTAAGGGCTCTGCTCAGCAGGCAATTGTTTAAACAGACATCACCCACAATTCATAGAGATTGGTCATGGTTGAATCAAATCCTACCCGTCAGCGTTCAGCTAAGTCATCCTTAGTGATGCAAATGGCTGCTATTCAGTTTGAATTAGCAGCATCCTTGTGCGCAGTTGTGCACAGTTTTAGGGGAAACCCTGTGCAAACTGGTTTGACAGACATTCATGGCTATTTATTTATTTATTGTTAAATATATACCCCGCCCTCCCCAGATGGGCTCAGGGCGGCTAACAAATGGGCACATATGCCAAAATTCCACCGGTAAAAACAGAATAAAACAAGCAATAAAATGATCATTCATATAAAATACAAGTGCTCTAGATGTCACAAATAACAGATGGGGTCACACATGACAAAGTGGTCCCAGAGCGACACGGTAAACACCAGGTGGAACAACAATCCGTCCTTCCTCCCAGGGCTATCTCATTCCCCGATGACACCCACTCCATTGAGTGGTGGTGGTACGGTGATGGTATAGTGATGGTGGCGGCTCCTACTCAAAAGCCTGGCGGAAGAGCTCTGTCTTACAGGCCTTGCGGAATGGCGCCAAGTCCCGCAGGGCCCGGATCTCCTCCGGGAGCTCGTTCCACCAGGTAGAACCAAACAGACCAAGTGACTGGCTCACATAGGACTGCTACTTTTGCACATGGTAAGTTTGACCAAATTGGTTCACAGCAAAATTCACAGTATCCCTGATGTCCAACGGAACTGCAAGACCCTTTGTTGCTGTTGCTATTCAGTCACACAGTTGAGTCCGACTGTTCGCGACCCCTTGGACCACATCACACCAGGCCCTCCTGTCTTCCGTCGTGCTCAGGAGTTTTCTTAATTTCATGTTCATTGCATCGGTGACACTGTCTAACCATCTCATCCTTTGCCACCCCCTTCTTCTTTGACTGTCAATCTTTCCCAGCATCAGTGTAATGTACTGCCGCCATTACCACGTGTAATGCATTCAGCCTGACATGCCCGGACATGCCCGGGCTGGCCAGGCAATATTTCTCCATAGCTTCAGTCGTAAGACAAAGGATCCAAAGGATCCT
>NW_015164366.1:4216-9775 GCF_001447785.1 Gekko japonicus | reverse complement strand
AGCATCTATTCTTCAGTGCTTGGTCTTCCTTATGATCCAACTCTTGCAATCATACATGACTACTGAGAATACTATTGCTTTGACCATACGGACTTTTGTTGGCAGGGTGACGTCACTACTTTTTATTATGCTGTCTTGGTTTGCCATTGCTTTCCTCCCCAGGAGCAGGCGTCTTTTAATTGCATGGCTGCAGTCACCATCTGCAGGGACTTTTGGCTCCTTGAATACTATTGCTTTGACCATACGGACTTTTGTTGGCAGGGTGACGTCACTACTTTTTATTATGCTGTCTTGGTTTGCCATTGCTTTCCTCCCCAGGAGCAGGCGTCTTTTAATTGCATGGCTGCAGTCACCATCTGCAGGGATCTTGGATCCCTGGCGTGTGAATTCTGTCACTGCTCCCATGACTTCCCCTTCTATTTGCCAAGGAGTGACGAGGATCCTACCCAGTATATTTAAGAGGAGTTACTCTTTTATACAGCCCCTCTGGCTGACTCTTCTGGTAGAAAAGCCTATGTTTCAGGAAGCTCATCCAGAAAAATTGCCCTTCTTATGAACCCTTTTTACTTTTTTAGTGAATGAAGTTAAAACAAACAACCATTACATGTGAGGCTATCACACAGTTTTACTTTCCTTCGTGACATTCAGGAAGGGATTATTCTTGCTTGTTCTACATGGCAGTCATTACCTGTACCACACCAAATTACAGGCTCACGAACAGTAAACCAATACAAGCAAAATGTGTACCATGAGATGGCAGCCAATAAACACAGACGCTTCTTAAAGTTACTTATGAATAATACAATGGTGCTCAATGTAACTTATATGTTCCTTGTTATTTGTATCAATGCAAGTATTACAACATACAACATTGTCTATTTCGTACAATAACCAGTAGTCATAAACAACAGCAGGATTGATTTTTTTTTTTTAAACTCAGTACAGCTTGTGAAAGATCCTGAAAGGGTCCAGGTTTACTTTCAGCCCTTTTCTTTATCTTCTTCTTTTTTTTTTTTTGCATCCTCCCGGTTTTTATTGTTGTTTTTTTAAAAGACTACAAAACTACAACAGAAAATATACGGGAGGGTACTACATCTAGAGGGAGAAAGAAAACAGACCCACAACTAACTAAAAACCCAAGAGTAGGAGATCATACATCAGCTTAACACCATGCTATTTTCAAAAAGCTACTAAAAATACAATGAACTTAGTCGGTTATGTTAAATTAATTTTCATTTAACCATCCCTTTAACTGTTTAAAGAAATTCCCAGAGCATCCCCAAGTTATTTCAACATATTTTTTAAGGCACAAATCAGAGTCCTTCAGCCCTTATTTATTCTTATCTTTTCTAAGCCTCAGGGAGATGTGTCTGCCTGCGTGTCGCCATAAACTGGAAACTCAGCCCTTTTCTTTATCTTGATCAAAGAATCCTCAGTGTATACACTATAAAAATACAAACAAAAATACAAAAAATTCACCAAACATTCAACAATCATACAATGGAAATACAAATAATTTCTTACCAATCACTTAAGGACTACATAAATGGATAACATCTATGATTATTCTGTGGCATACTGCTCCTGTTTCAAATCCGTCTTCTCAAAAAAAAAACAACCCACATTTAAATTCTACAGCTGGCACCCACACCAGGTGTCACTAATTAAGAACATTCAAGTTCTCAAATCAACCACACAGCTACCAACCAAATGGCCATAATCCTCACAAGAAACATGAAAGATCCAGTTCTCGATTCAGACCTTCTGGTTGCAAAGTTTGTGAACGAAAAATCCAGACGGCTTCCTGACATAATAAAGATTTAAGTAAATCCCACCGGCTGTACACGTGTCCTTTTATGCTGTTGTTTATGACTACGGGTTATCGTAAGAAATAGAAGAAGAGTCTGTTTATTGGTTGCCATCTCATGGTATATATTTTGTTTGTATTAGTCATTACCTGTTCTCCAGGTATCTGCCGTAGCTTCCCATTTGAGGGGCCAGATCTTGTTTGACATGAACGGCAAGACAATCTTGGCAAAGAACATTATATTTGCACTAGAACAGATCCGTTGTTTTTGGTTGTACTTAATTTTTTGTTTGGTTATACTTTGATATTTTGTTTTTTGCCATCAAGTCACAGCTGATTTATGGCAACCCGTGGGGTTTTCTAGGTAAGAGATGTTCAGAGATGGCTTATCATTGCCTGCCACTGTGTAGCGACCGTGGATTTCCTCAGTGGTCTCCCATCCAAGTACTAGCCAGGGCTGACCCTGCTTAGCTTCCGAGATCTAATGAGATCAAGCTAGCCTGGGAGATATATATATTTTGGAGCGTGTGGAATGTTCTAGAGAAGTGCCACCACCATTTGGCTTTTATTTATAAGGGATATATATATCCCTTATAAATAAAAGCCGAATGGTGGTGGCACTTCTCTAGAACATTCCACACGCTCCAAAATTTATTGTTTTCTGTTGTGTGAATTCTGAAAACTAATAAATATAATGGTTAAAAAAAAAAAGAACACAGAGGTTATTTGCATATGCAGCCTCATTGGCCTTTGCCTCGGAACACAGAGGTCGTTTGCATATGCGACTTGATTGGCTTTTGCCTCTAACATTCTAAACAGTTTTGCTCTTCTGAGGTAAAATGCGTCCAATCTCCAGGTGAGGGCTGGAGATCACTCAGAATTACAACTGCTTTCCAGATGGCAGAGATCAGTTCCCCTGGAGAAAATGGTGGGCTCTGTATCCTTATATGCTGCTGAGGTGGCCCCCGTACGTCAGCCAATGTGACGTAGCAGTCAGGGCTTCAGAGCATGGGAGGCTGCAGGTGTGTGGGGGGTGGAAAGCTGAAGAGTGAGGGGGAAATAAAGGTAGGTTGAAGATTGGCTGGGAAGGAACTAGGGTTGCCAACTCCAGGTGGGAAATGCCTGGAGATGTGAGGGATGGAACCTGGAAGAGGGTGAGGTTTCAGGAGGTATGGGACCTCAGACAGGTACAAAGCCATAGACTCCACCCTCCAAACCAACTATTCCCTTCTGGGGAACCATCGTTGCCAATCTCCAGGTGAGGACTAGGTATACCCTGCTGAGGTCACCACAGCAAATTGTCACTGAGTGTCCAAGGCTGGGGCACCCGCCCAGAGCCTCTTTCTAGAGGCCGTTGTATTTATTTCCACAATGGGCCTTTTTCCTAGTGTGTGTGTGTGTGTGTGTGTGTGTGTGTGTGTATATATATATTAGTTTTCACCACTGATGGGTACAGTTTATGATGGCAGCCTGGATAATCACACCTATTGCCTCCGTAAGTATTTCTTCCTTCCCAAAGAGTGACATTGCAGTTTTGGGACATTCCTCTACAAAACTGAGTATGTGATTTTCTTTCCAAAGAGAGGATTTTCAAATTGATTAGTTTTTTATTATAGCCTAACAACACATTATTTCCCATTCAAAGTCCTGAATCTCTGGGCTGTGGCCATAGAAGAAGTGCACACTCATCCAACAGTATGTAGAATGATGTGCTGGTGCGAATTTCTGCAGCCTTTTCTCCTTCACCTGTCTCTATTCACACATTTACTATTTACACAGCATTTAGAATTATCGATTGACTGGTTTTCTCACTCTTTATTAAAAAGGTGGCCATGGAGCGGCGTGCAACAACAAGGTCTCTGTGGGGAAGAACAAGGGCTCCTGTCACACATTGTGAGAAAGCTCCTGTGTAGAATGCTGCCAATTACACTGTACTGTATTGTTTGGGGAGGGGGCTGTGGCTTAGTGGTAGACAGGGATCATTTCCTGCAGGAGTGCACAGGAGCGGAGCTCCGGCAGTAAGGAGCCCAGGGGGTGGGCACATGCAACAAGCCCCACCCCCTGCTCCCAGCAGCCCTCAGTCGGGCCACGAGGCAGGTAAGTTGCAGAGGGGCCCCCATGCCCACGTTCAGGTAAAAGCTCTCCCTCCTCTGTGAGGGCAAATCTGCGCACCCCCCCCCCCCACAACCACACAAAAAGAGTCCAGTGGCACCTTTAAGACCAAGTTTTATTCAGGTACAAGCTCTCCCTCCTCTGTGAGGACAGATCTGCACATCCCCCCCCCCCCATAGCTAGCAATCCAAAACAGTCCAGTGGAGCCTAAGCGGTGGGCGTTGCCGTTTTCCACACTTCCGGTGATGTCAGGGGGTGTGGAGTATGCAAATAAGTTATGCTAATGAGTTATGCTAATGAGCTCCTGCACCTCTTTTCCTACGAAATGACCTCTGGTGGTAGAACATCTTCTTGGCCATCAGAAGGCCCCAGGTTGATTCTCCAGTGCCTCAGGTCTCAGGCCTGGTAAGCAAAGTCTTTTGAAAAATGCTGACGTCGTTGCTATTGATTTGGGGCCTGGTACAAGCTCTCCCTGGTGTTTGCTCTCTGTCTGTTTGTGATAACAATGGGCAGGCATCCCAGAATATTGCCGGCACCAAAGAAGGTCCGAGGTTAGAGCAGCTGAGAACAGTTAAGGTAAATACTCCAGTTTTGGGAGAAAGACGGGGGCGGGGGGGAGAAGCATGGATGAGAGTGAAACATTCTCATTACGAAATCGTAGAATCGCAGAGTTTTCCTTAAAGGATCGAGCGTCCCCCCACCTCCCGCAACGTGCCCGGCGTAAGGATGTCACCTCCAGGTGACGTCATTGTGCTGGGCACGTTGGTGCACATAAGGCTGTTTGGGGGCAGGGTTCCCCCCGCCAGCCAGATCAGGGGCTGTGAAAGCGGGTAAACCCCCGTCCCGGTTGGGAGGGATGAGAACTTTACTTTCCTCACAGGGCTTGTTCTCCAGGCCCCTGTTCATCCTTGTTTGGTGTAGTGGTTACGTGCACAGACACCCTGTGACGTAGATGGGGCTGAGAGAGCTCCCTTGAGAAAACAGCTCGGAGAGAAATTGTGACTGACCCAAGGTCACACCAGCAGCTGCAAGTGGAGGAGTGGGGAATCAAACCCGGTTCTCCCAGATTAGAGTCCGCAGTCCTAACCACTACACCAAACTGGTTCTAGGTACCAGCATTTTAAATTAGATGCAAAGACAGGCTGGTAGGAACAATATGCAGTTGGTAGTTAACATAAGGACATAAGAGAAGCCAATGTTGGATCAGGCCAGTGGCCCATCCAGTCCAACACTCTGTCACACAGTGGCCAAGAATACCAGGTGTTATCAGGAGGTCCAGCAGTGGGGCCAGTGAATTTGGCCAGTAAATTTGGCTTACTGGACCTCAGGTTGTGTGGACATGTATCTCTAAGTTCTGGGAGAATTCCATTTATTTATTTATTCATTTATTTAACAACAACAACAACAAAAATACCCTGCCTCTCTACCCTGATAAGGACTGGTTCAGGGCTGCTCCTGCCTCCCTGGGTTCACCTGGAAGAGCATGATAGAGCTCAGTGTCAGCGTATTGGTGACAACCCAGCCCAAATCTTGGATGTCTTCAGGTTTGTCAAATCCTAGAGAGTCCCCTGACATGATGACATCACTTCTGGTTCTTGCCAGAAGTGACATTGTGAGTCAGCCTGACACTGGTATGCCCC
>NW_015164366.1:0-4126 GCF_001447785.1 Gekko japonicus | reverse complement strand
CCCTGCTATGCCCCCCCCCCCCCGGCCATTTGTCTCTTGCTGTAGAAATTAGACCTTTGGCTCACAAGCAGAACTTCCATTTTGTGGGGATTAAACTTCACTTTACCTTTAAGCTATTTAGTTCGACACCAGCAATCCTTTAACAGCCCTTACAAATGGAACCTCCCAACGTTCTCTATGGGCCGCATCACCCTGTCTCTCTTTAACAAGTATTGCAATGGTACGCTCTCCGTCCTTCCATAATGCTGGTATTGTAGTGTCATTTGCGTGGATTATTAACTGAGGCGCCCCACAGCAATGCTCCAAATTACTACAGGCAATTGCAAGAAGAGACACTTTTACATCCGCCACATAAATACACGGAGAGGCCTCATAAAAACTGATGAATTGTGGGGCAGTGCAAATTGGACAGCTTTAATGGATTTCTGCACTGAACGCCATCAAATAGCAACCCGTGCGATTAGGTTTACTACTCTGAAAATAGTTGCTTTTAATTGTACTCAGCGACCAATTGGTCTTTTCTTAACCAGTGTTTTACATCGACATTGTTCTTCTTGGGAATGTACAGAATGGTTCAGTTGGTTCCTGAAGGTCTTTCTTTCTGTCTCTCTTTCTTTCTTTCTTTCTTTCTTTCTTTCTTTCTTTCTTTCTTTCTTTCTTTCTTTCTTTCTTTCTTTCTTTCTTTCTTTCTTTCTTTCTCTTCTTTCCTTCCTTCCTTACTCTCTCTCTCTTTCTCTCCCCCTCTCTCTCTCTCCCTCCCTCCCTCCTTCCCAGGTGGGTAAGCAGTAGAACAAAGTTTGAGCCCAGTGACACCTTTAATGAAAGTTTCATTGAATAACACTTTGTTGGTCTAAAAGGTGCCACTGGACTCAAACTTTGTTCTTTCCTAGTTTCTGGATAGAGGAGAGAGAGAGAGAGAGAGAGAGAGAATCCAATTAGAGCTGCATCAAAATATTCACCTATTTCTATGCTGGCGGCCCAAATAAAGGGTTCAGAGGTCCCAAAACAATTCTCCCAGATGAATCAATGGCTGAAAGGCAACTGTTATTTTTCCAACATAAGGGGGGAAGCTGCATCCAGCTGTTTCCGGTATGTATGTTTGAGTAAAGTGCTGTCAAGTTGCAGCTGACTTAGGGTGACCCCAGCAAGGGGCTTTCAAGGCAAGTGAGAAGCAGAGGGTTTTTTCCATTGCCTTCCTCTGCAGAGTCTTCCTTGGTGGTCTCCCATCCAAGGCTTATGGTGACCCCAGCAACGGGGTTTCAAGACAAGGGAGAAGCAGAGGTGGTTTTCCATTGCCTTCTTCGTCAGAGTCTTCCTTGGTGGTCTCCCACCCAAGGCTTATGGTGACCTCGACAAGGGGCTTTCAAGGCAAGGGAGAAGCATAGGTGGTTGGCCATTTCCTTCTTCTGCAGAGTCTTCCTTGGTGGTCTCTCATCCAAGGCTTATGGTGACCCCAGCAAGGGGCTTTCAAGGCAAGGGAGAAGTGGTTTTCCATTGCCTTCCTCTGCAGAGTCTTCCTTGGTGGTCTCCCATCCAAGGCTTATGGTGGCCCCATAACATATTCGGAATGGGAGGAGTAACCATTAGCATGGTATTTCGAAGTGTTTGAAGGCCCTTGAGATCATTATACTTCAAAAGGAGGATTTCACTAAAATGTTTCACCCCCTTTTTAGTTATTGCTACTTCAGGCAGCCGTCGTTTCCTTTGTCTGATACACTGATTTGATTCTAATGAGGATATCACTTCCCCTCCTAGAAAGAACACGGCCTATCAGTGATTGTGTAGTAATTGCAATTAGATCACAGAGCTAAATAACCAATCCGGTCTGGTGATGTGACACTAGAGGAAGATGAAGCCAATTGAAAAATGAGAGCAATGCTTCCCATGTTAGTCCTTCGGTGATTCCAGCCAATAATCTGAATAATTGCCCTCCAGCTGTGCAGGAGAAGCAGGGAGAAACGTTTCAACAAAACACAATAAGCAAATAAAGCCTCAAGCTAACATACATAATTGTGAAAACCATCGTTTATCGAGCAACACTGGCAGATTTTGTATCACCTGATATCATACCAAACCATTATTTTTTCAATGGAGACTGGGCATCCTAATGATGGAGAAGCTTCCCCAACCTTGATTTAGAATGAGCTCATTGAAAGCGAGGTACTTAGGGTTCAGTATAGACCAGAGGGGTCAAATTCATTTGTTATGAGGGCAGCATCTGACATAAATATCACTTTGTTGGGCTGGGCCATGTGTGCCATAAAATGTAATGCCATGGATGAACTGTATAAAGGTAAGCTCCAAGTTGTTGTATCCTCACTGCAAGGCCTCATGGCAGACAGGAGAGCCAGTGGTGTAGCACTGTGCAGATGCTCCCACACTGCTTGACTGCTGCAGACATAGTTGTTCTGACATGCAGAAGCCACAGTCGGAGTGGCTCCACCCCCTCCACCATTCTCCTATTCCCTCTGTTGCATTAGTTGCTCCCAGGCTGCATAAGAGCCCTGGGTGGCTTCCAGTTTTGGTGATCTAATGGCTCTCTTGGGAGCTCCCAAGGACGCAATCCATGAGCCGGTGGATGAGAGGGGGTGCGATTGTACGTGCCCCCCGCAAAGCCTTTGCGAAGGGCTCCTAGCCATGGGGCACTGAGGATTGCCTCTCCCCCAGCACAGTGCCGGTGTATTGATGTGTTCTGACACCCCAACAGTCTCGCCTCTGTGTTCCAGTACTGGACTCAGAGACGCAAACCGGGACAAGAGAGTGGAGGCTGAGCATTTTACACGCTTGATGGTGAGATCTACATGATCTACATTGAAAGTGAGTTTGGTTGAAACGAGAACCAGAGAAATGTCTGAAAGTCCCCCCTAAAGTAAGTGAGGGGGGGCAGGACCCCCCCAAGAAATAAAAATGAACTTAAAGCATGCCTTTTAAAGGGAGACGGAACTGAAAGCAAAATGGGACTACAGTAAGGAACTTACAAGAAAATTACAGGTGATTTGCAGATTTTAGAGACTTTTGGCAAACTTTGTTAAAGGTAAACAGCTTCAAAGATGTCGCTGAAGAAGATGGAGAAAGATAAGCAAATGAAACCTAAGCTTCTTTCAGGAAGTGTTAGCCCAGCGAGTGCAGTCACATGACCAGAAACAACCATATACTTCTCTAAGATGCTAACAGAAGCATTGCGACCCCTGCTGAATGAAGACACTCAATCAAAATTTCGCTGCACAGCAACAGCAACTAGATGAGACTTTAAAAAAACAACACAGAGCAAACAGCTGAGAATCTTAAAGAAGTGGATGCCAATACCAAAAAAGTTTAAAAACCAAATGCAGGAGATGGAAAAGAAGAAAAACTTTGATGAAGCCCAGCTTTTACAGCTACAAATTGAAAAGACAAGCTTTACACTGAAATTTCAGGGAGTTCCTGAGACTAAAGAGGAAAATCTTAAACAGATTTTGAGTGATGCTTTGGGACCGGTTGCAGATTTTAAAGTGGATTTTCTTCAAGGCAAAATGGATGTGATCTATAAGTCATATTCAGAATACATAAAGAAAAATACTCTGCCCGGCGAGTTGGTGGTAAGTTTCTCCAGAAGATACGTTAGAGACCAGATACTAAAAGCAACAAATGGAACTACTCTTCAAATTGATGATAAGGAGATAAGAGTTTTGAAAGACATCCCCTTTGAAACAAGGAAAAAAAGGGAAAAATACAGAGACTTGGCTTTGTTTCTACAAAAGAACTACATATCCTACAAATGGATTGTACCCGAAGGCATACTCTTCAAATTTAAAGATAAGAGGGGGGAAATTGACTCTGTTATGAAAGCAAGAGAGTTTCTGCAGCAACAATTGGATACAACAGGAGAAGAGGATGAGAAGAGCAACCAGGGGAGTAACGATGAAGCACTCACTGGAGAAGATTCGGCTTTGGAATGTGGGGCAGCTGCCCCCAAGCAAGGATATTGATTGAGGGAAAGAAGAGGCAAATGAAATGCTAATTTTCTCTAAAGTTTGACTTTTGATTTTTATTATCAAACCATTCTTGTATATGGTTCTTTACTAAGTCAGAATACCAAGTCTTGAATTATTTAAGCAATTTTAACGATCACTTTCAATGTAACAAA
>NW_015164365.1:49799-57061 GCF_001447785.1 Gekko japonicus | reverse complement strand
CTCAGCTTAGAGGGAACACTGGTGGGACGCATCCGATCCAGTTGATCAGCCGTGTTGGTCCGAGCAATGTTCCCTCTAAGCTGTAGTGTCTTGTCAGCAGAAATCCTCCTTTGTGAGCTACTGGCATTAAGGTTGTGAGCGAGCGATTTGGCTACTGCATCAATTAGTTTGCACTGTCCCTCTTGAGCTAGGACAAAAATGTGTGAACCGGAGGCTAAAAAACTGTAAGCCAGCTCACACTAACTCAGCTTAGAGGGAACACTGGTCCGGAGGGGACAACAAATGTAGAGTCCAGTGGCACCAAGGAAGGTTGATTCGAGGTAGGAGCTTTCGTGGGCATGCATGCACACTTTGGTGTTGGATAAAGTGTGTGCCCACACAAAAGCTCATACCTTGAATCAACCTTTGTGGGGCTTAAAGGGGAAATCCGAGTCCCGCCACATCTTGGAAACCACCAACCAGGGTTTCTTTCAGGCAATGTTCCCTCTAAGCTGTGGAGTAATGTTCCCTCTAAGCTGTGGAGTCTTGTGAGCAAAAATTCTACTTTGTGAGCTACTGGCATTAAAGCTGTGAGCAAGTGATTTGGTTGCTGCATCAATTAGTTTGCCCTGGAGCCGTCCTTCCTGAGCTAAGGCAAAAATGTGTGAGCCGGAGGCTAAAAAAAACTGTGAGCTAGCTCACACTAACTCAGCTTAAAGGGAACACTGGTTTCAGGGCAGACGCTTCCGAGAGTCCAAATTCCCTGCATCAGACCCAGGAGTTTTGTGGCACTTCGAAGAATTTCTCGAGGTTTTATTCTCGCCTCAACTTGAGGCAAGTCGAGCCCGACTCTTTTGGAGGAAAATGAAGGAGGTTAGCCCAGCTGGAACTCTCCTCCCAGGAAGGGGTTAACTAGCTTTGTAAAGGCTTTAGGGAACCGCTGAGTACAAGCCTATGTTGAGTGGCTCCAATCTAGAACCTTTGCTTTCAATAGGGTTAGGTTGGAGTAACTACGGTATGCACAGGGTTGCACTCGATTTGGTTTGAGTTTTGCATCCTTACATGTCACTCTGGGCTTCCTGCATTTCATGAGCCCTTGACATTACTGAGTGCTTGTTTGTATTTGTGGCTTCTAAACAGAATGGGTCTACTCAGTAGAAGAAGGGACTGGATTTATACCTCACCCTTCACTACCTGGAGAGCATCTTACAATCCCTTCCTCTTGCCCACAACAGACACCCTGTGGGGTGGGTGGGGCTGAGAGAGCTCTCCCAAGAACTGGCCTCCAGAGAACAGCTCTGGCAGAACTTGTGATTGACCCAAGGTCACAGTTATAGAAACAACCAGGGAAATGTTTTGTTTATGCAATAGAGACTATATTGAAATCTCATACAAAGTGTAAATTAATTTTTAAAGTGCTTAATTCATAAATTCATAAAATACCACCTATTAATTCATACATAAGAATCTCAATATTATAAACAGATCACAATACATTTAGAGAATCACAACACATAACAAAGCTTCTGGCTTGAGTCTTCGTTTCGCTCCTAGACTTCCTCAGAAGTAAATTCTCTTATTCAACATTTTGCTACAAGACAAACATTACATTACAAGCACATATCATAAAGAAGGTGTCAAGAGGAAATATCAATTGTTATACTGAAATAAATTGAGTTGAAATTTCTTATATACCATTTATTGAACGTTGTCTCTTTTATTTTCCAAGGTTTTTTCTCTCTCTGCTTATCAAAGCTTATGTTCCTGAAATAAAATTATTTTATAAGTATGTTTTTAATTCCTTTTCAATGTTTTTTAATAATAAATAAGAGATATGCACTCACTCATAATAAAGAAGAGATATTGCACTCAGAGGACGGCGGAAGACAGGAGGGCCTGGCGTGATCTGGTCCATGGGGTTGCGAAGACTCGAATGTGCGACTGAACAACAACAACAACATGCACTCACCAAATAGGAAATAACAACCTTCATACCAGACTCCAGTCCAGTCTGCTGCACGCTATGAAAGTCAGCTTGTTGGGAACAAAGAGCTCCTCTGCCTACCAGTGTTCCCTCTGAGCGGAGTGAGTGTGAGCTAACTCACAGTTTTTTAACCTCTGGTTCACACATTTTTGTCTTAGCTCAGGGAGGGATGGCCCCAGAGCAAACTAATGTATGCAGTAGCCAAATCACCTGCTCACAACTTAAATGCCAGCAGTTCACAAAGTAGAATTTTTGCTCACGGGACTCCACAGCTTAGAGGGAACATTGCTGCCTACTCCTTCTTTATGGCCGCTTTACCCTGCCTCTGGACTTCTACCTTTATTTCCCTTTTATTTAATTAATTTATTTATACCTCGCCCTCCTCTCCAAGGGGGACCCAAAACAGCTTACGTCGTTCTCCGCTCCCCTGTTTTATCCTCACAACAACCCTGTGAGGTAGGTTATGCTGAGACAGTGTGACTGGCCCAAAGACCACCCAGTGAGCTTCCGTGACACACGTAGGGATTCAAATCTGGGTCTCCTAGATTCTAGTCCAGCACTGTAACCATGACACCACATTGGCTCTCATGGAGCCTTACTCAGCTTTACTTTATATGGGAGTTCTACTCAGAAATACAACAGTTTTATTCTAGGTATAAGCTTTTGTGTGCAGGTACACTGCCTCAAATACGCACTTGGTCTTAGAGGTGCCTCTGGACTCAAACTGTGTTCTGTTGCTCTAGGCCCACCTGGCTACCCACCTGAATCTATCAGGAATACCAAATCAGCTCTGACATGTGAAAGCTTGAGTGGTGTGATGGTGAGCTTGTCAGATGAGGATCTGGAAGACCCAGGTTCGAATCCCCACTTGCCATGGAACCGGCTGAGTGATCGTGGGCCAGTCATGCTCTCTCAGCCTCATCTACTCTGCAGGGTTGTTGCAGTGCTGATAAAATGGAGGAGGCAAGGATGGGGCTGCCAGGCTTGGGCTCGAAAATACCTGGAGACTTTGGTGGTGGATCCAGGAAAGGGCAGGGTTTGGGGAGGGGAGGGGCCTCAGCATTGTCCAAGGCCATAGAGTCCACCTGTCAAAGCAGCCATTTTCTCCAGGGGAGCTGATCTCTGTCAGCTGGAGATCAGTTGTAAAAGTGGGAGATCCCCAGGCCCCACCTGGAGGCTGGCAACCCTAAACCCTGCATGAATGCTCACAGACAGGCAAGGCCGGTCCCAGCTTATTTTGCACCCTAGGCAAGGATCCCTTCTGGTGCACCGACCATGGCTTTGACCCATTAATTGGATCTGTATCCCGGACCTCCCGTTCCCCTGGCACCCATGCTCTTAACAAAGGCGCACGGAACGCTGTTACCTTCCCACCGAGGCGGTACCTATTTATCTACTTGCAATTTCTTGCTTTCGAACTGCTAGGTTGGCAGGAGCTGGGACCAGAGACGGGAGCTCACTCCATCTTGCGGCACCCGGGTCTTGAACTGCTGAACTACTGACCTTCCACAGCCTGCAGTTCAGCGTCTTAACCACTTGAGCCACCGCAGAGTCCAAATTGGAGTGCAAGTCATCAAATTTTCTGAGCCATAAAAAGCCGACGCGTAATCCGGATGCCTGATGCCACGTTTCGAATAATTCTTATTCAAGCATGGCTGTAATGGGACCCAGTCTCAAAAACTGGCATATACTAAGCCAGAATGGTCAGTCGAGGAGGAATAAGGCTGGCAACCCTAAACCCTGCATGAATGCTCACAGACAGGGAAGGCTGCCAACTCTGGCTTGAGAAAGCCCTGGAGATTTGGGAGGTGGAGCCTGTGTTTGCGTATGGGAGGGGCCTCCGCATGGCATAATGCCATAAAGTCCACCCTCTCAAGCAGCCATTTCCTCTAGGGGAGCTGATTTTTGTGGTCGGGAGATCAGCTGTGATTCTGGGAGATCTCCATGCCTCACCTGGAGGTTGGCAACCCTACAAGACATGGTGGGCACTCCAAGTGGACTAAACAGCCATGTTCGTTCTTGCTTCCCAGCATGCCTGTCGGTCCAGATCTCCTTCATATCATCCAGGCCAGCCCACGGAGCACTGAACAGCAGGACTTCAACCCTTGCTGACGGCATCCACCTTTAAAAAAAAAAAAATCGTGGTATTCTAATGAAGTTGGCCTGCTTTTTAATGGTTGTGTTTTAATGGCTTTGTTTTATGCTCCCGGCTGAGATCAGGGCCCTGCGGGACGTGCTGCAATTCTGCGGGGCCTGCAAAATGGAGCTGTTCCGCAAGGCCTTTGGTTGAGGCATCGGACGTCAAAGAACATCAGCCTCCCCTGCTTCAAGTGATCCACGGCGCTATTTACATCACGGACGCCGGGAGGGACTGACCTATCCTAGTTAAGAGTCTGTCACCGCCCTCTCTGGAATGAGCCCAGCTTGCACTGAAACAAGAAACCATTCGCCAAGCAGCCAGAAGGTAGGGCTGCCAAGCCCCCCCCCGGGAGGGGCCGGGGGGTTGCCTGCCCAAAGGGACCCCAATCCGCTGGTCTGGATCAGGCCGGTGGGGGAAACCCCACCCCCAAAGTGCCCATTTCAGGCCGACGTGCCCTGCGCAATGACGTCACCCGAAAGTGACATCATCACATTGAGGACGTCGCTGGCCGACGCTCTAGCAATCAGCCTGAAAAGTCTATGGTACCAGTGCGTGCATGAATCTCCTGGACGAGGACCAACTCTTCCCCCCACTGCAAAATGCAAGTGACTTGGCAACCTTACCAGTAGGTTACTTTAAATCAGTAATGAAAATTTTAATGAACTGCAGGCTGTGGAAGGTCGGTAGTTCAGCACTTCGAGACCCGAGTGTGCTGCATGACGGAGTGAGCTCCCGTCTCTAGTTCCAGCTCCTGCCAGCCTAGCAGTTTGAAAGCAAGAAATTGCAAGTAGATAAATAGGGACCACTTCGGTGGGAAGGGAACAGCGTTCCGTGCGCCTTGGTGTTTAGTCATGCCGGCCACATGACCACGGAAACGTCTTCGGACAGCGCTGGCTCTTCGGCTTTGAAACGGAGATGAGCACCGCAACCCTAGAGTCGGATTCGACTGGCTTTCGAGCAAGGGAACCTTTACTTTTTAATAATGATTTGATGAATTGTTTAAACTAATTTAATTTATATTCTGTTATTGGAATGCCATGCTGTAAGCCGCCCTGAGCCTACTTGTGGAGTAGGCCAGGATAAAAATCCCAAAAATAAAATAAAATAATAAAATAAAAGACTGAATAAAATAAACAAAACATTCAATCCACTATGCTGGAAAGGCTGTGGCCTTCCTGAGACGTTTTGGCACTGCTGGTGGGAATCAATGTTTCTGGAAGGACATAGCAATGGCTGTCAATCATATGTTCAATTTAACGATTCCTTTCACACCTGAACTATTCCTTCTTGAAGTATGGCCTGAGTCACCTCCCCGAAAATGAATACAAGAATCAGTCTCCATATTACTTGCGGCGGCTAGGCTCACTGTTGTGGCAAAGTGGAAGTCACCCTCATGCCCTCCTCTAGAGTTATGGTATGATAAGATTTGGATGCAATTCATTATGGAAAAATAGAGAATGGCACAACTAAGCACTCTGATCCAGGGCTATTTTTGGGCAGGAACGCAAAGGAACAGAGTTCCAGCTGGCTCCCGAGTTGGCCACGCCCAGCAGGAACTCATTAGCATAATAGGCTACACCCAACACCCAACACTCATTAGGATTGGCTACATTAGGGGTGTGTGGCCTAACATGCAAAGGAGTTCCTGCTACAAAAAAAGCCCTGGGTTTTGACAACAAACAAGGTCAACAGAAAAGCAAAAGGTGGGTGTGGCTGGATAACCACACTTCTGGTAACATGTGGGTGCGGCCTAATGTGCTAATGAGCTGTGCTGTCAGGGGTGTGGCCCAATATGCTAATGAGTTCCTGCTGTTGGGTATGGCCTATTATGCTAATGAGTTCCTGCTGGGCTTTTTCTACAAAAAGAGCCCTGCGTGATGACAACTACCAAACACCGTTTGTTTGTAAATGGCTCTCGATAATTCGGTTTCTATCGGAAAAGGAAGTGGTTCCTTCATTTGTTAAGGGCAAGCACTGGCTCTGTTTTGGAAAATATAGAGGATACTATAACTCTTTCTCTGTTTACAAGGAAGAGAATTTGCACAGGCACCAAGTAATCCCTTCTCTGTTCAGTTTGTTAATAAAAAAAAAAAAGTAAAGTGGCTTTACTCATAACTGTTATTGCTCTGTCTAATTTATCTCCACTATGTTTCATTTCTGGTATTTGTTAAATAAATAAATAAAGTCAACAAAAAAATAAATTATTCTCTTAGCTGTAAGCTACCTCAAGCTTGTGGTGGCACATAAATTTTCTCTCCCTTCTTAGGTGTTTCCACGTAGCCTTGGGAAAGCTGCTATCTTGCCACGTATGGTACAATAATACCGGCTTTAGGATTGGAAGAATGTACGAAAAAATGCTACGTAAAATTTAAATCTAGCATACAGACTACTGTACCCCAGTGCTGTATCAGCGATAATGTAAATAATGAAGTCTATTATGGGTTTTACTGGAAACATTTCACATGAATCCATACATTCTGTCTCTTTTCTTAGCAGTGGAAATAACTCCCTTAATGATGGGTTCTTATATTACAGTAAAAAATAAAGACTCAGCACCGTTTATGCAAGTCTTCTATACCATGTGGCCAATTTTTATATCATCATCATCATCACATGATACTGGTACTATTATACATTTCTGTAAAATAATATATTTTCCCAAGTATTTTTATTTCAATGTTATAACACAAACAAACGTACGCGTAAAAGGGAGATTGTAACTATATCATTTTAACCAGTGTCTTTGCTATCTTATTGTAGTCTAGAATTCTTGTTACTTTTTTCCCACCTTACCAATTATATTATATACTTTTTAATTAATAGTTACATCTATGATTCTTAATTTCTTATTTCCTTTTGTTTCGGTTAGAAGTCCAGGCATTCTAGTTATTATTTTCTTCTATCCAATCATAAAGTCTTGGCCATGTGTTTTCAAAGTCTTCTTTATTATTTCCTCTTAGCATCATAGTCAGTTTATCCATCTCGGCAGTTTCCAATATTTTAGCTATAACTTCTTCTTTTGTAGGTACTTACATTCTTCTCCAGTATTTTGCATGTAACATCCTTGCTGCTGTTAAAATATGTATAGTAAGATAATTGTCTTGTCTATCATCATCATCATCATCATCATCATCATCATCATCATCATAATCATCATCA
>NW_015164365.1:45503-49572 GCF_001447785.1 Gekko japonicus | reverse complement strand
GTGTGTCCTATTATGCTAATGAGTTCCTGCTGGGCGTGGCCAACTTGGGAGCCAGCCGGAACTCCGTTCCTGTGCGTTCCTGCCCAAAAATAGCCCTGATTATTATTATTATTGCATTATACTAGTACTATTATACATTTCTGTAAAATAATATATTATTTTAGCTATTATGTATATTGTATGTGGGGAGTGGGTGCAGGGAGCTTAAATGTTCCCTCCACTACTCTTTCTTGCCTCTTCCTTTCCCCACCCAACTCTGGTGTTTGAAACCAGAAGAGAGGGGTCAAGATCGAGGGCAGCCAATCTCCAGGCAGGACCTGGAGTTCTCCTGGAATTACAATCGATCTCCAGATTACAGACATCAGTTCCCTTGGAGGAAAAGGAAGCCTTGGAGGTTATAAAGGGGGCTTGGCATCCCTGCTGAGCTTCCCCAAATCCCCAGGCTCCACCCCCACATCTCCAGAAATTTCTGAACCCAGAGGTGGTTTACAATCTCCTTCCCTCCTTCCCTTCCTCTCCCCATAACAGGTACCGTGTGGGGTAGGTGGAGCTGAGAGCGTTCTGAGAGAACTGTGACTGGCCCAAGGTCACCCAGCAGGCTTCATGTGGAGGTGGAGTGGGGAATCGAACCCCGCTCTCCAGATTAGAGTCTGCCACTCTTAACCACGACACCATACGACACCACACTGGCAACACTATCCGCTAGAGACATTTTCTACGTACATAATCTTCTGAGAGCCAGTGTGGTATAGCGGTCAAACTAGGATGTAGGAGACTCCAGGTTCTGAATTAGGTTCAAATCTTTACTTTGCCATGGAAGCTTGTTGGGTGACCTTGGGCCAGTCACATAACCCTCCGCCTACCCCTGTGAGGATAAAATGGAGGAGGGGAGATGACGGGTGATTCCACCCCCCCAAAATGCTCCTTCTTCCAGATCTCCACATCCATCTTCTCAGAGGTTTTTAAAGAAGGAGAAATATAATATATGATTGTAACCTGTGTGCATAACACACATCACTACAACACGCCTGTGCATTTCCGTTGTGTGTGTGACATGTCACTGTCCTTTATCGTAACATTGACAAACATCCCATGAACGGATGGATGAATAACTGGCTTGTTGGGAGAGGTTCTCCAAGTTCTGGAATGATTTCCTTCCTTTTTGAAATGCTGGGGGTGTCAAGCATGCGGCCCGGGGGCTGGATCAGGCCCCCAAAGGGCTTCCATCAGGCCCACAGTGGAACTGGCCATCTCCTGCTTCCAGTTCTGCTGCTGCTGCTGCATCATAGCTTGCTTTGCCAGACTCTCTTAATCACTCAGCCATTTCATGTTTTAACCTGGGTCCTAGACTTAGAACTCTGAGCATGAGATTTCTGTGGTGAATGTCAATAAATCAAAAGTAGGTTTGCAGCTTACACAGCTAATGTTTCAGGCATTTTAATATTTTAAGTAAAAAAAGAAACCCTTTGTGTTTGTGTCCTTTATAAAGTTTATATCTCCACTACCTGGCATTACATTTTATGGCACACACGGCCCGGCCCAACAAGCTCTCATTTATGCCAGATCCGGCCCTCCCAACAAATGAGTTCGACACCCCCGCTCTATAGGCATTAGCCATGCAGTCTGGAGTATCATGGGCAGGGGGAAGACAAAGGGGTGTCCTTGGTCAGGACCTGAGATTCTAGAGCAGCCTTGAGAACCCATTTGACTTTTCAAACTCCTATCAGTCTTTTTTTTTTAATCTCCTGATATTAGGAAAGGCATAAGGGTCAAGAAGCGACAGTTAGAACCGGATATGGAACAACTGATTGGTTCAGCATAGGAAAAGGAGTACGACAAGGATGTATATTGTCACCTTGCTTATTTAATATATATATATGCAGAGTACATCATGAGAAATGCATGCCTGGATGAATCACAAGCGGGAACTAAGATTGCTGGGGAAAAGATCAACAACCTCAGATATGCAGACGATACCACTCTGATGGCAGAAAGTGAAGAGGACCTCAAGAGCCTCTTGCTCAGAGTAAAAGAGGAGAGCGCAAAAGTGGGCTTGAAGCTCAACATCAAAAAAACTAAGATCATGGCATCCGGCCCCATCACTCCTTGGCAAATAGAAGGGGAAGCTGTGGAAGTAGTGACAGACTTCACGTTCCTGGGATCCCAGATCACCGCAGACTGTGACTGCAGCCATGAAATTAAAAGACGCCTGCTCCTTGGGAGGAAAGCGATGGCGAACCTAAACAGCATGATAAAAAGTAGAGACATCACCCTGCCAACAAAAGTCCGCATGGTCAAAGCAATGGTATTCCCAGTAGTCATGTATGGCTGCGAGAGTTGGACTATAAGAAAGGCCGAGCGCCGAAGAATAGATTGTTTTGAACTATGGTGCTGGAGAAGACTCTTGAGAGTCCCTTGGACTTCAAGGAGATCAAATCAACCAATCCTAAAAGAAACCAACCCTGACTGTTCCCTGGAAGGCCAGATAATGAAACTGAAGCTCAAGTACTTTGGCCACCAAATGAGAAGGGAGCACTCACTGGAGAAGACCCTGATGCTGGGAACGATTGAAGGTCAAAGAAGACGGGGACGACAGAGGATGAGATGGTTAGACAGTGTCATAGATGCAACGATCATGAAGTTGAGCAAACTTCAGAGGATAGCGGAAGACCGGAAGGCCTGGCGTGATCTGGTCCATGGGGTCGCAAAGAGTCGGACTCGACTGTGCGACTGAACAACAAAAATTTAGATCTGACATGCTCGACTGAGATCTGAGTGGATGAGGACGAAGTGGTGGCTTCCACTGGAGCTGACTTCCCCAAGGTACTCAGTCCTTCAACTGAGACCAGGAGGATGGGGGTGGATGGGGTGGCAATCCTCATCTGAGGTTCTTTCTCCTTTGAGCAGCTTCCTGCACAAAATATTGCTGACATTGAATGTGTAGACCTGGTGTGGGGTGCCAGGGAAAGAATGGGGGTCTTGCTGGTTTACCATCCACCCAGCTTATCAGCTGACTCCCTGCTGAGGTTGGATGAGGAGATAGCAGAGTGGGTAGCTTTGGCGGGGCTTCAGTGTCCACACCGACTCTGCCTTGCCTGGCGCCTTCTTGGACTTTATGACTGCCATGGCATCCTTAAGGCCTCTCCCAGGTTGTATTGGCCTCCCCACACAGAGTAGGCTGCACGCTGGATCTGATCTTTTGTGCAGGGATTGGTCTGGATTCAGCGGCATTTTGCGAACCGGCGCCATGGACTGATCATTACCTTGTGAAGGTCAGTTTGCGTTTACTTCCTTCTGCTGCAGGGGTGGCGAGCTTATTTATGCTTGCCCTCAGAGACTCATGGATCCAGTCAGATTCCAGAAAGTTCTGTGGGGTTTGTCTGGCTCTGCTGGCAGCTCTCTTGATGGAATCTGGGCCTGGAATCTGGGCCTTCAGAAGGCCATTGACCGAGTTGCCCCCAGCGTCTTCTCCTCCATACTACCTTGGCTCCTAGTTTACAGATGAACTAAGGATGGTAAGAGGGCCGCAGTGGCTCAGAGGTTAAGATGCTGAACTTCAGACTGGAAGGTTGGAAGTTCGGCAGTTCGAGACCCTAGTCCTGCGTGACGGAGTGGGTTCCCATCTCTGGCCCCAGCTCCTGCCAACCTAGCAGTTCAAAAGCAAGAAATTGCAAGCAGATAAGAAGGTACTGCTTTGGTGGGAAGGAAACGGCATTCCATGTGCCTGAGCATTTATTCATGCCGGCCACATGACCATGGAGAAGTCTTCAGACAGCGCTGACTCTTTGGCTTGGAATAGGGTTGCCGGGATTTTTATTTTATTTATTTAACCTTTGATTTATATACCGCCCTAACCCCCCCCAATGGGGGTCTCTGGGCGGTTTACAACTTTGTAGTGCTAATCACTTTTATGGATCCCTAACTATGGGCACATTCTCAGGGGTTGGGTCAGCCTACCTAGCACCCCGGTGGTGGCGGCTCTTCCTTCTGGTCTCCGGCTTCGGCTTCCTTGGCTCCTTCGGTCGGCAGGACGCTCCTCTCTCCAGCGCAGTTTTTCTCCAGCGAGGCA